>NW_027041028.1:0-209076 GCF_037179485.1 Ochlerotatus camptorhynchus
ACATAGTTGGAGATGCTAACGATAGATGAGCTGGGGATGGGGGGGGGGGGACGTGCTGTCAAATCAGCCTACTGATCATTC
This sequence comes from Ochlerotatus camptorhynchus, assembly GCF_037179485.1. Lineage (NCBI taxonomy): Eukaryota > Metazoa > Arthropoda > Insecta > Diptera > Culicidae > Ochlerotatus > Ochlerotatus camptorhynchus. The sequence continues at coordinate 82 of NW_027041028.1, forward strand.
TTGTATGAAACTGAAACTGGTTCTAAACGTAAACAAACGCTGCAGGTTTCTTATGGCTTGTTTACGTTTGGAACCAGTTATGCGGGTTATGCGAGGTAGGCGACGATTGTTCGTATTTGACAGAAACCTCCCCCCCCCCCCCCCCTTGTAGATGAGGGGATGAAAGTATAGAGTTGAATGTTATAGATATCTCCTCACGTAGAAGTAATACAAAACATATAGCCAAAGTACAAATATTAACGTTTATTTTCGACACGGATATTTTTAAAATAAACGTAACATTTGTTTTGTTTTAAACATTGTTATCGATGACTTCTAACATGCAATACGTTTGAAATCAACCTAGTTTACCTAGTAGTGAATTGGTCGCGTCGCAAATCGCGTCTACCTTGGCTTGAAAAGTTGAGCCTGGTTGTTCATACAAAATTTTTAAAATTTGTATGGGCCGTGGATTATTCCCCCCCACTTACAGTCCCACTTCCATCTTGCTTAGTCCAGGTCGGGGTTTGTCTTTTTGTCGTAGCCGACAACTTCATTGGACAGTCTTTGTCCCACGTATGTTCGGATCAGACTCAGGATCAGTTAAATGCAGGTTTGTTTCCCGCTCAGACCCATGGCAATAATCGATAGCTTCTTGATTGAGTGGAAGAGGAGCTGTAGATGAGAAAATACGATATGTAAGTACTTTGCATTGATATGGGGAAATTTTACTCCCTTAAATTTCTAACCACTCATCTGAATATAATCATATAGGTCAACACTGCGACCGGGCTACTGGAAGCTATGTTTTGAAACATTTAAAAGTATTTATGAAACGTAGGTTCCACCCACGCCAGAGAACGAAATCTTCATGAAACGTCACCATTTCTCTCCGTTTTCATCACTGTCCTCAATAAAATAGGGTCGTACAATCAGAAAAATATTACCAATCGATGCTTACGTTTTCGCACTTGATCTGGATTGATTACACTACTTTTCCGGGGGAATTCAACAAACGGATCACTTTTCTCTCATCCTGAAGCGCACTATTAACAAAGAGGTAACCCTAAGACCAGAAGGTCCCCAAGCAACGTGCTCAACTTTTTGGTTCAATCAACGTGCTTGGCTTTTTAGCGAATCAAAACAAACATAGTGTAGTACTAGAATTTCTACTAGAATGAGGATCCTCCATTTAGCTGACCGTTGAAGCCTCGTACCAAAGTTTGGGAGATCAAAAATTGGCTTCGTGGCGAAAGTAAGAGCTATCGAAATAATTATGGTTTCAAAATTGGGAAAGAAGTTATAAAATGCTTGTATTTTTCGAACTAAGCATTTTGATTCAATTTTTTTTTTAGTTTTAAGATGTCAATTGCAGTGCTGAAATACAGGTAAAGAAAACCTGTTTAAAATACTGAATTGCCAAGGCAGGAACAATGTAACACACTTAGATATATATCATAACATAGGCTGGTAAGTTACTGCAGTAGCTGGAGCGGAGAATGTAATTTATTTGAATTTGGAACAAATAAAAAGAAGAAAAAAATGGTTTTTACTACGGGGTTAAAAACTTTACACGTCCGTCGAGTAACGCAGATATTGAGTCAAGTTGACTCCATGTATTTTTCTCTCCAGATACACTATACTCAGTTTCGTAAAAAAAATGGAGTTATTCAGTGCTATGAGTAACTCCACTTTTTACGAAACTGAGTAAAATTTGTATGGGAAAATAGAAAGTGAGTCAAGTTGACTCAGGCTTTGAGTTACTTTTGACGAGACAACAATATCGTTGTCATCTGAGTGATGCGGACTCGACCACTTTCAATTTTCAAGTATTTTTCCTTAAAAAATATACACTTTCTTGCCTTTGTTTACATCGTCTCTCTAGCGCACACAAATTGGCGCCTTTTTTTTCCAGAAAAAAAAATTAAAAGTTGTTTGTGACTTGCGCATTGTTTGTTTATGTTTGCTTGACCGTGGCACTATTTTGTGACGAGCGGAATCAGTATTAATATGGTTATTTAGCATGAGACTGCTCGAAAACAAGTTAAAACAGTCGAATATGCCAGAAGAGCGCCCGATTATACCCGGTTATTTTGATCTATTAGCTTTCTTTGTTCAGGATGTTTATTACCATTTATGTTTGTTGCAAAATTTTAAATGTATTCTTTTATTTGCAAGAATACAATCTATTAGCCCCTGAAGTACACTTGTATTATTGTTTCTTAATTTAACTTAAGAATAATATTTTGATCATTGATCACAATGCTTTATCTTTCGAATGAAATCGTTTAAGAGACGTAAGCACATTTTCTGTTGGATTTTTTGACATCCATTTCGAGTGAGTCCGCAACACTCAGCTTATAAATTGATAAAAAAAAGTATTGTCGGCTTCTTAAAGTAATATTTCATAGTTATAAATATCACATTTAATAATCTACAAACATTTTTCTGTTTCAGATCCAGCAAATGATAGTGTGATTGTCTCTGTCCAAGGGATTTTTGAGAATTATCTTAAAGTATGTACTATCAAGTACTGTAAATACTGAGTAACAGGTAGCTCAGACTGATTTTGAATTCAGGTAAGTTAATCGTCATTAATGTTTGTATAATAGATAACTTATTATCACAGATAAACTGTCGTAAATCTTTAAATATTGCGATTTACATTATCCTTTAGACTTCTGTGATAATAGTGAATACCCTAGCAGCACACTTGTCATTTAACAGTTGTGGTTACTTGTATACACCTTTTTTCAGTCACAATCAAGTTGAAGCAACCTATTTTGATAGATGTGTGTTGCTTGGGTAGCGTCGCATCATTTCGCTACGACATTTGCACCAACTAAGACTCGACCATTTACACAGTCGAGCACAGTTAAAACTTGTCGCACAGCAAGGTAACTGTTTTCTTGTAGGGTGCCGCACTATACTGGCCCACATTTATATGGGAGATTTTTTTATCATTTTTTTCAACGGGCCAACCCCCAGATTTGTTCCTTTAGGTGAGAAAACCACTCTCTGAAAATTTCAGCTTATTCGGATCTAACACGAACTGGAGCTTTTGACTAAAAGTTTATATAGAACTGGGCCTTATTAATGAATCATTGCAAACTGTACATGTGCCACAAATTTGGAAGGAATCCTTAGTGGTCCCTATTCAAAAAGTTGCTCGTTCCGATTAAAGCCGAAGAGTTTCGTCCCATCAACATGTTGCACACATTAGAGAAAATTTTAGAACTTGTTGTTAAACGCCAGCTGTTGGAGTATTTAAATAGTAATAGTTTGTTGATACCCGAACAATTTCATTTAATTCATTTCGTCAAGCCAGTGTAGACTACATATAATGATTATTACAATGTTTACTTACATACTATGCTGGGGGCGGCCCCGGCGTAGTGGTTAACATCCATACCTCTCACACCAAAGTCACGAGTTCAAATCTCACCCCCGGACAAGTCACGAATGACCCAAGAGTGTTAAAGCGACTATAATAAAAAAAAATACATACTATGCATTAATTCTATTCTGTTTTAGCTTAGTTTTTATTTGCTGCTTGGATATAGTGATGTCAATAGTTCCGCAATGCAAAATTGTTCTGTACGATTTTTCAGTGTTCTAAGATATCGACAAGGTGTGTAAAAGTTTAATTGTACGAGAATTTCTGCCGAATCTATGCGCATTGAAATAATGTCGTTGATAAAGAAAAGCATTGCAAATTGGCGGCGCTCCTTAAGTGTTTGTATATTGATGAGCATGCAGTGCGCTTCGTAAGATGGTAATGGAAATGCAGTCCAATTCAATTTACGTAAAGCATATAAAAGGAATTGTTTTTGGACAGATTCTATGCGTTCTTCGTGTATGAAAATGTATGGATTCCATACTAGGTGGCAGTATTCCAGAATTGGCCTTACATATGTGGTATATAATAGCTTAATAGTGTATGGGTCTTCGAAATTATGACTGAACCTTTTAATGAAGCCTAGCATTCTGTTTGCTTTACTAATGATAGTATTATCAGCCGGTGGAAACTAACGAATTTAAATTGGCTCACTACTTGACTAGTCTATTGGTCCCAAGCAAATCGATTAACGTACTCCATTCCAGCCGAAATTCTAGTACTACACTATGTTTGTTTTGATTTGCTATGAAAGTTTGACAGATAAAATGAGGGGCTCGTAGATTTTCTTATGTTTCGAGGAGTGCATCGAATAGCTTGGGACCAAAGAGAGTACCAGAGCTGAGCCAAAAAGTTAAGCTCGTTTCTTCGGGACCATCTGGTCTTAGAGTTACCTCTATGGTATTATAATGTTCTATAAAAGTTAGTTTGGAGTCTAGGATTACACCTAGATCTCTTAAAATTTTGCTTTCTTCTACTATTAGGTTGCCTAATCATATTTCAATATGCGGTGTTTCAATTTTTCTGCTAAATGTTATTGCGGTACATTTTTTTACGTTCAGTTGTAGTAGACTTTTACCACACCAGTTGTGGAATATATTGATTTCATTCTGGAATTCTTCTGCATCGCTAGAATTACTTATTTCCATAAAGAGCTTCATGTCGTCTGCATATACAAGCAGTTTTATTTTTTAAGTATGTAGGAAATGCCGTTTATGTACAAAATAAAAAGAAGTGGGCCTGAATGAGAACCCTGTGGTACCCCAGAGGTGACTGAAATTGGTTCTGAAAGTTTATTTTGAAAGCGGACTATTTGTTTACGATGTGTTAGGTATGATTGAAGCCAATTCAAAAGTCCAGGCTCCATCCCTATTTTCTGCAATTTGAGGATTAATATGTCGATGCGGTCAAATGCTTTACTGACGTCGGTGTATAGTGCTTCAACGTGCTTGCCACTGTCCAACGCTTTAATAATGAAAGATACATATTCTAGAAGATTAGAGGTAGTTGAGCGACCTTTAAAAAAGCCGTGCTGTTTACTTGTAATTAGATTTTTCACCTGCTGAAAAATATTGCCGTTTACGATTGATTCAAAAAGTTTTGGAATGCAAGAAATAATAGCAATCCCACGATAATTTCAAATGTCTGATTTTGCTCCTGATTTGAAAATAGGTACCAAATAAGATGATTTCCAAATTTCAGGGAATTTTCAATTTGTCAGAGACATGTTGAAAAGACGCTCTAGAGGAAATTCGAGTTCTTCAGAAAGGTTTTTCAAAAATGTGGGTGCGATGCCGTCCGGTCCAGACCCTTTCGACGCGTTTAAGTTTTTTATTGCATTGAGGACTTCATGTTGAGAAAGTTGGTTGACAGAGATGTTTTTAGAAATTTCAGGAATGAATGCAAAGAAATCGCGGTCACGATCTTCTTCGGAAAATGTGGTGTATACTACTTGGAAGAAATTTGCAAAGAGATTGCAAATTTCAGAAGAATTCTCACCTACATTTGCATCCAAATTCATTCGTGAAGTAAAATTGCTACTTTTAATTTAGTGTTTACATAATTAAAAAAGTTGATGGCTGTATTTAATTGGTTGCATAAGTTGTGATAGTTTCGCAAATTTGTTTCAGTTTTTTCTTTTTTGTATAGTTTATGAGCTTTCTGTTTTTTATTCTTCAAATTTTTCAGTTTTGGTTTATTGTTTTGTGTTCGTCTTCTTTTTTTTATGGTACAGTTTCTAAAATTAGGCTTTGAAGAATTGAGTGAAATTTTCCTACTTCAGTAACGACATTTCCTTCAATACTTATTAAATTTTGCCAATTTATTGTACATAGTCTACGTTTGGCTTCTTCGTAATTTGCTTTATGGTATTCCGGCACTTCCTCGTATTCCCAGTCGCTGGAGGAAGAAGAATTTTGCACGAAGATTGAGTATTCAATTGCTGTGTGAAACACTTCATTTTTCCATAAAGGTGCTAAAGATGTATCCATACAGAAGTCTTCAGTACAATTTGTAAATAAAAGGTCTTAATATGAGTTTTGTTGATTTTTTACATGGTTTATTTGATTAAGACCAAAATAAGATATTTTGTAGAAATAATAACTGTAATGTTTCGTCTTCACCTACGACTGGGAGTAAAAATGATTAATTTTGAATGCCTGTAATAAAGTCTGCGTTTCGTTGGTTTAAGTCGCCATAAATATCCATTTTTACTTCTGGTTCCATATTTGACATTATAGTTTCAACAATTTGAAAAAATAGTTCAAAAGACTGCTTGTGGGCATGTTTAGGTGGAAAATACACAGAAGAAAAAAATGTGTATTTCACCGGCAATAAGTGCTTTGACCCAGACATTTTCGAATTCCTTGTGTTTATTTGTTATGATTTCTTCAGAAGTAAAGTCAGCATTGATGGCAATGAGCACTCCACTACCAGACTTTTTATTACCGAGTTGAAAATTCCTGCCGTGCCGGAATACATTAAAATTGTTTCCAACAATTTCTTCGCTTCTGACGCTTTCGTCCCAGCTTGTTTCAGTTCCAAGAATTATTTGAAAAGAAGAAGATGGTGGATTTCGTTCATTTTAGCTGGACTTTTCATGCGATTGAAATTTTGGCAATACACCAAAATTTCAGTCGCATTCTGTTGAGGAAGTGAAGAGATTTTTGGAGGGTCAGTATTACTTACATTAGCAGGGTTTACCTCATGTAGAGTGTCGTCATTCGATATAATAATTCCCTTGCATGGGAATAGTCATCGTTACTTCCTTTAGTAGAGTGCGTCAGTGCCGTTGAAAATTTGCAGGACTGTAAAATTTGCGTGCGGCTTCCCTAGTTTGCTGCAGTCGTTGTGTGCGTTCACTAAGTAGGAACGCGCGGTGTGAATTCAGGTCTACCAAAGCGTCGGTGCGTGGAATTTCGAGCTCTTCGTGAACGTCCAGAAAAATTTCGCGTAAAAGGGCTGTTTCCGTTGGTAGTCCTTCTGCTGCCAGCATTAAAGTTGCACTAGTTTCAGTGATTCCGCGAATGCATACTGAAGGTGGCTGGTCGTGCAAGTATGAAAGATAAGTCCGCACAATGTCCATAATTTTGGGGTTCCGCAGCCGTGCCTTCAAAAAGCGTCGGTCGCCAATTGCAGACTGTTCCGTGAGTCTGACTATAGGCGGACGCATTGGGTCCAGGATTGGAGGGTGTTCATGTCCGGTTGGTTTTGGTTCGTCACCGACGTTCTGCAGTTCAATTTCTATGTTGTTACATGCAATTGGATTGCAAGTATGGACTGCTGCAGAAAAGGTTTTTGCCATTTCTTCCATATGTGCTTTTACATCAGAAGCTAGAATAGCATTTGAGTCCGCTAAGCCGTTCTTAATAATGCGGAATTAGGTCAATTGAGTGCACTGTTGCTGTTGTTGTTGATGGCTTCTACTTCTGCTGTTGCTGCCGAGTTGACCGCCTTTTCTACAGCGATACAGGCGTCTGCTGGAGGTGTGTCCAAAAGTGCTGACAGTTTACTTTTTATTTCAGTGGAACTAGTCTTGCTGCTGCTGGCGACGTTGCAAATAGTTTGTTTTACGTCGACAAGCATTTTCTCAATGTGGTCGAGCGTTTCGTCATGAGTGGCTTTTGAAATTCATGAGGAGTTTGTGGTTTGCTGCCAATGTATACCCGATGTTTTTCGTGATATTTTGGAAAGACTTGGACAGTTCTTTCATGTTAAGTTCAGCGGTGAACTTTTCCTGACAGTCTTGGCAAAGAGGCAGCATGAAGGTCCGCAAAATTTCTTCATGATTCCGCTGTGCGCCTACGCAAGCTGCGTGGAAAGTCCGATTGCAGGCACCATGGCAGCGCCATAGGAAACGATTGTCATTTTGCACGCAATTCACAATACCGTACTTCATTGCACTCGCGTCGGATGATAAAAAAAGTAAAAATTTGCTACTTGAAAATGCTGATGCGGGGCTCGCACACGGGTCAGATATTAAAAGGTATGAAAAATAAAATAAAGTTTGGGTGGTAAAATATATACAAGAACGCTGCAATAGCGCGTGCGAACTCAAAGGTGGTTCGTGGTTCCCGGGATATCGGGAAGGTCATTCTTGTGAAACCGCGTTGAATTTGGTATTAGCGAAGTGGAAACATAACTTGAAGTGTAAAGATACGATTGTTGCTGTTTTTTGGATCTTAAATACGCTTTTGAAACAATTTCTAGGCCCTTATTGTTAAGATCAATCAAGCGCTTTGGAATTACGAGTACTGCATATAAATGGTTGAAAGCTATTTGTCTGATAGAACTCAACGGACTGTTTTTAATGATTCTGTTTCCAGTCCCATGGGGAATAACCATAGAGTGCCCCAGGGAAGTGTATTAGGGCCCCTGTTATTTATGATGTATATTAATGACTTGCGACGTGTTTTGCGACATTAATCTTTTTGCAGATGATACTGTGTTATTCATTGCAGCTAAGGATTTAGATGATGCCGTTTTACACTTGAATGAAGATTTGCATTCTCTAAGTAGATGGTTGAAGTATAAGCAGTTGAAATTGAATACAAGTAAAACTAAATTTATGGTCATTTTGCGGAATAGAGTATATGAGAACGCCTTTGTTGTAATTGATGATGAGACTATTGATCGCGTTCGGGAGATTAAATCTTGGCGTGATTATTGATGACAAACTTAAGTTCAACTCTCACATTGACAATGTCATCAAGAAAATTGCCAAGAAGTATGGAATTCTTTGTCGACTGTAAACGATTTAACTATTGCCAGTAATATACAGCTATACAAATCAATCATCTCTCCTCATCTTTTGCCCTTCCATTTTATTTCTGGCCAATGCAACACAAATATCGAGATTACAGCGCTTGCAGAATAAAATAATGCGTTTGATTTTGAGATGTAATAGATTCACTTCCTCAATTTTGATGCTAGACGCATTACAATGGTTGTCGGTGAAGCAAAGAATTGTATACTTAAATATGGTGTTCATTTTTAAAGTAGTCAACGGGTTGCTGCCTCGATATTTGTGTGATCGAATTGAAAGAGGAAGTGACTTTCATAGATATAATACTAGAAACACGGTTGAAATAAGAACAACACATTTCTTGACTTGTGCTTCACAAAATTCATTATAAAAGAAATAAATGTTTTCAATTGGCGTTGACTAGAGCTCTGTAATTATTTACTCCTATGGAGAAATCTCATATGTAACTGTCAGTCTATGTGTGAAACATGGCGGACTTTTTCATATTCTCTCACTCCAAAGCAAAACCCCATAAGGAACTGTCAAAATGTGTGTGAAGAAACGTCACTTCGGGACTGGTGTCAAGGCGAATTCGATGCCTAGACATATCAAACGTTCAGCAACACTTACCTAATTTAAAAGACACTGCATTTCACACGTTAAAACCATACAGGTAACTCTAAGACTAGTAGGTCCCGAAGAAACGTGCTCAGCTTTTTGGCTCAGCTCTGGTACTATCTTCGGTCCCAAGCTAATCGGTGCACCCCTCGAAACATAGGAAAATCCTCAAACTCCTCATTTTATCTGTCATACTTTCATAGCAAAAAAAAAGGTGCAGTACTAGAATTTTGACTATAATGAGGTACGTTAATCGATTTGCTTGGGACCAATAGGCTAGTAAAGTGGTGAGCCAATTTAAAATCTTTAGTTTCCATCGGTTGTTTAAACACTTCCTATGAACAGTTATCCAGTGATTTTTATGAATTGACAAATTATGTATCTTGACGAAGTTATCTCTAACGGATTATTTTATATGGATAGCTGTCATAAGGACTTTTTTAATAATTATTGTAGCACTGCAAAAACTATTTCTGTTCTCCATGATGGTGATGATGGTTTTTTAATATTTGATTTAATAGTAGATTCATTTAAAAAAAAGTAGTCTACAGAGGTTTGAGCCTCGCGCGCGTATTACGGTTATAGATGACTGAATTTAACATTTGATACACAGCAAAAAAAAAATGTAATATCGATCAACGTAATTCAAGCTGATGTATGAAATAATTATGTAATAGCAAAAAGCAGATACATCAATGGATGTAATTTTGTTCGCAAAATCGATGTCATCATACAACGTTATATTACACAACCGGCGGAATGATCTCTGTGCAGCTGTTTGGATGTAATATTCAACAACTTTTTTCTGTGTACCTTGAGTTAGTAGTAAGTTTTCTGGCAAATGTTGGGGGTTCGTGAGCATTCCTGACATTGCTGAAAATTATGATAGCATCAGATTGCGGGGTTGCTAGTGTAATATGATGCTTTGTTGATTGTTCATTAACTCTTGATTGCTTGTAATACTTATGAATATTTTAGGTGGAAAAAGGCGAATGTACGGCGAACGTCAAAGTGATCCTATGCTAGTGCTGAAGTGGGGATGCGCGCAACTAAAAATATACAAATTGATCGTTAAATGTGTGTACGGCGACTATGGAGAAAGATATACGTCTGATTGTCTGTGTTATTATGCTCTTTATTTTTGTATTGAATCCATTAGAATAAAAATGCAGCATAAAATTGCGGGGAATTGTCAAGAAAAAGTACCAATGGGTTCTAATTAATTTTGTTCCATTTTGATCTAACAGTACATTCTCTCCGCCATTTTCGCAAAACTGACAGACAGACTTTACTGTCAAATCTGTCCTAAAAATAATCTAAATCTTACATCGAAAAATTAAGACCATGCAGGGAATATTATGAGGACCATGAATCTTGTTAGGTAGTCGACTGAAATAAAAATCGGGAAATGTTATTGCTGGTTAAATAACGTTTATATGTCTTTCAAAACCTAATATTTTTCTTCAATATTTCAGTTGATCATTTGAGCAAATACTTGGCGATGCGACTGACACTAGACTTGGAAACTGAACTTCCCGAGGCCTATCGCTTAGTGAACTTTTGCATCTACATTGCACCGCAACCATTACAGCTAGTAGTGTTGAGTGGGAATCAAACTCTTTCACAGGTTAATGAAAAGTTTTGGAAGGTAATATACTTCGGATTGTATTCTTTAATCGATTGGGATGAGCTTTAAACACCTGTATTTGCTGTACTTTTCAGGTCAACAAGCCCTTAGAGATGTACTACTCGTGGAAAAAATCCTAGGGAACCGCCTAACATCCGAAGCGTAGTGGGTGATAAAGTGGCACACACGCACTAGAATTGTTAGTATTAATCGATGCGTTACGTGTGATACATTGTACCGTTTTTAATATTGAACAGAAAAGTTTTGCAGTTTATTGACGGCTCATGATTAAATTTAATTCAAGGCAGCAAAAGATAATATTCTTTAAGATGACGCAGCTCTTCATTGAACAGTTTACTAGAACAGAGTGATCCTACTTTCAATCCATGTTTCTAAAAGGCTTTATACAATAAAAACTACCTACTAAAAATCACATGTCCCAGGATTCTCATACTTAAACAGGTCACACGGATGGATGCCATCGAACATTTTCGGAATGAATTACGAAAACTATGGTGTGTGCGGGTATAAGGAGATAATCATAGGGGGTAGCACCTTAGATAATAGGGGGGGGGGGAGGCTACGTACAATATAGCATGCTTTTTTTTAAAATCGGTGCATAAACTCAAGCTAATATTGAATCCCGAGCAAGACCGGGCACACTCAGCTAGTATATTATAAAATCTGTTGGAGAAGAGGTTCACAATTCATCTCATGGGGCATATATCATATATGAGACAATATCAACAATATATTTACAATATATCGTATAGACTGCCAAATGTTCACATACAAAAACAATAAATTATACGGTATCAGTCAGAAAATTGTTCGAAGAAAAAATGTTTTTTAACTGTGAAGACCTAATGATACATAGAATTGATTATAAAACCCTTATTTACCATATGTTTTACGGTTGAACACAATATATTTTATTTTAATTAACCACTGATTTTATGGTGTTTACAATAGGTTTGAATGCATTGTAACCTTACATCGTATTGTCTATCTATGATATCTTTATTCGGGTTGTAAATGCGTGGCTCTTAAAAGTTGCTTATGAGATTTTTCGGTGGAACAAGGGACATAATGAAGACCTAAAGTGTGGTTTAATTAGAATCCGGAAGTAAGAAATCAGATTGCTTTGGCGTAAGATAAATGTTAAATAGTCAAAATGAGGCTATTTTATTGCTCTTTGAAAACCAATATCATAAAGTGAATCCAACGGTTTTCTGATAAACCCTTAATTCTCTGCGATGTTCCCGCTATCGTTTTGGGCACATGCTGCTGATCAATCTCAGAGGACAGTTTGTTCCCACATTTGGCCATTTCTGCAGCATCCAGAGTCACCTTGCAAGGCTTTGTGACCTTCCGCTTGATAATTACCCAATATTTTTCGATTTGCGGAATTGGTGGCCATTAGAGTGGATTACTCAAATAACCAGCCCGCTAATTCGCTTTTTTGCAATATAAGGCTAATATGCGGGTAATATAAACCTTAGCATACCCTATGTTAGCCGTGTATCAGCCTTATATTGCAAAAAGGCGAATTAGCGGGCTTGTTGATTACTTGGGTAGCATCCCGTTGTCACGATTCCAAATAAGGCTAATATGCGGGTAAACCTTTTATATATTTATATATTTATAAACCTTACACACTTAGAATTTTTTACAGAAATCTGTAAAATTTTACCGAAATCTCAACAGCTGAACGTTCGGTAAACAGTTTCGCAGATTTCCTGTAATTTTTCACAAATATCTGTGAATTTTTCACAGATATCTGTAAATAATTACAGGAAATCTGTAAAATTGTTTACCGAACGTTCAGCTGTTGAGATTTCGGTAAATTTTTTACAGAAATCAGTAAAATAATCTTAGTGTGTAGCATACCCTATGTTAGCCGTGTATCAGCCTTATATTGCAGAAAGGCGAATTAGCGGGCTTGTTGATTACTTGGGTAGCATCCCGTTGTCACGATTCCAATGAAGTGGCTTCCGGCTTTAATGGCAGCTTACCAAATTTTGCCAAAACTTCACAGATCCGTTGCGTGCCTTAATAAATGTTAGATTGCGTTTTTCCAGGCACTGGTAAATCTTCGTACACCTTCGTCAATCGTCTTGTTTGTGACGAAAACTTGTGTTTTTCATCCTCCTTTTGTACGAGTTTCCGTTGAAAATTATCAGAGAATATGAAGTTGAAACTGACGGGGACATCTCCTCGTACCGTGGTCAGATTTATTTTTTGTTTAGATTTACAGTACTGCTGTATGGAAATTTTCAGATAATCGGCGATTTCTTCTTGTTTCGATTAGAAAATTTCTACATTTTGTTCCTTTTTGTAATAGAGATATTATGTAGAAAAAATATATCGAACATAGTGCACCGTTTTCGAGATATTAAATCAAAAGTGATTTTCTCCATGCATTCTTAAGTCGATTTTTGACCAGCCTATGGGAGGTGCACCGTTCACGTAGAGAAAAATATTTCAAACTCAATAATATTTGACGTAAAATCAATAAGAACTTCATTTTGTTTTGGCTGCAAAACAAAATCATTTTTTTTCAAAAATCCAGTATTTTTGTTCCTCAAAACCATTGGATTGTTAAAAAAAACCTTTCGAATTTACAAGAGCATTCATGGTTTTGACGTAAGCTGTCAAATTTGGCAGCTCAGTCAACAGCAAAAATATGTTTGTTTTTAAAAGAGAATTTCACCTATCCGACAGTGTTGTTAGTTTGCGTGGGCGTATTCGGTTCGCGTGAAAAGTGCTTTACAAGTTTTGTGTACAAGTTGATAGGCCCGTTTCAAATGTTACGCGAGTATTATTCATGTGTTCATTTTTAGTAATCAGGGCCCCGCTGTTGTGTCACTTTTTGTCGAGTGAGTGAACTCAAATCCATCCGTGCACTCTTCGGTCTCAAGCTAATCGATACACCCCTCGAAACATAGGAAAATCCACGAACCCCTCATTTTATCTGTGAAACTTTCATAGCTAATCAAAACAAACATAGTGTAGTACTGGAATTTATACTAGAATGGGGTACGTTAATCGATTTGCTTGGGACCAATAGGCTTGTCAAGTAGTGAGCCAATTTAAAATCGTTTGTTTCAACCGGTTGCTAATACCAACAATCAATTTTAGATAGAGCTGGCATTAGGGCGTAACAGCTTTTGTAAACAATGACTTCTTTCGATGATTTCTCGAAAGTCATGACTCTCCCTGGCAAATCGACATCACCATCGGGTAGGGCAAAACTTCCCCTACCCGATGGTTATGTTGGATTGCCTGAGCTGGCCTTGAGTTCCTAGAAATCATCAAGAGAAGTCATTATTTACAAAGGCTGTTACGCCCTAATTCCAGCTCTATCTAGAATTCGAAACTAACGATTTTAAATTGGCTCACTACTTGACTGGCTGTCTTCAAATTTAATACATTAACAATATAGTTTACTCTTCAATTTCCCATGCATCACGCAGGATACAGAAACTTACTGTTCGATAACTGGAAAAGGCAACCAACATGCATTTAATTACGTTCGAGGAGTGAGTAAGCTGCAATTATTACACATGTAAAATTTAATTTAATTACATTAATTACAATCAGGGAAAACTAGAAATCCTATGTATGAGTACTCGTTACAGTCTATTTTACGAAAATATCAGCTATAGTCTGAACGTACCCATAGGCGTAGCCAGAGGGTCGCACAACTTCCCCCCTAAACTCAGCAACACAAAGGCTTTCGTTGAAATGGCATGCGCCCTTGAACGTACCTACTATATAAACAGTTAATCATTTTACGCTTTGGAAGTGAGCACATTCAAAGCGAACCGCATTCAAAACATTCCAGAACTGATGACTTGGGACCGAGCTTGGGGCACTATACGATAAACTGTGCCTTCTGATTCTATCTGGATACACTTTATTCTCGCATTATCATAAGGAAAGCTTCGAAAAGATAATCTTGTGATTAGGAGTAACCGTCCTTCGTCAAAATAATGTGTTTGGTTCTAGTATGTTGACAGATTCGAGAATCATTGGCCCTTATACCATTTTGCATCATCGAAAATGTTCAAATTAGGATCGAGTCTTCAATATTTTCAATGTTTATCAAGAGTGTAGAATAAACCCGCTTACTAATCAAAAATGTTGACAAGAAGCACATAATAGAAATAGACAGATTGGTTAAAGTGGACATAATTTTTTTTTTCATAATTGTGTATTAAAACAAAGCATAAACCAAATAGAAAACTTGTGAAGCATTTACGTCACACGTTGAACGATAATGGTCCAAGAAAAAATTCAAATACTGCATTGCCTTTCAAAAACCTACAAATATCAACGGTACAGTGGATCACATTCGTGAAACTAGGTTTATAATTCGCATTCTTCGGTGTAGTTTAATTGTGTGTATTATTCATATTATAATTCATGATCATGTCAATACAATTTTAAAACCAGCATCTGAATTGGTTTAGATTGATCCGAAAAGACCATTAGAGTGCCTGTGACGTTCAATCGTCTTTCTCTATAGACCTTTTTGACGTTTAATCATCTTTCTCTATCTACACATGGATGACTGGACGGTTTGTTTTCCCACTAATCTGTTTCCCTCTTTCTCGCACTAGTTCTTTAAATGGTACAGTAGTGTGCGCCGATTAAACGTCAAAAAGCTCTATCTCATTGTTTTAACGTAAATTTGCTTCTCTCTTGCTCGCACTTCTTTGATTTAGGAGGTGCAGTAGTTTGCAGCGATTAAACCAGGGGATGGATATGGCTGTCATATCGCTTAAGTTTGCTGCGTACCGAACATCTGCAACGTTGTCAGCGGCACCATGATATGTTTTGTTGTTTTTATGTTGAGTACGTGTATTCAGCTATATCAGTGCCAACATTTCAAAGGGGCGTAATTGCTTTTGTAAACAATGGCTTTAGTTGTCGATTTCTCGCGAATTAAAGCTCACTCATGAAAATGAATGACACCAGCACGCAGAGGAATGTTTCTTGTATCAGCTAGCATTTGTAATTTGGAGGGGTGGGTTTTCATTTGCGAGAAATCGACGTCTAAAGCCATTGTTTACAAAAGCAATTACGCCCCTTTGAAATGTTGGCACTGATATGTCAAACCCCTGGATTAAACGTGCCTATACACGCTATTTCAAAACTACCCACATTTGGGTAGTATCCACCCAGATCGATCAAAACTAAACCTACCAAAAAATGGGTAAACTATGATGGACAACATCGACATGAATCCGATCGACTTTGTTCATTTGTCAACTTGTCACTCCCAACATAGTGTACCCATTTTTGGTAGGTCAGTTTTGATCGATTTGGATGGATTGTACCCAAATTTGGGTGGTTTTTAAATAGCGTGTATAGGCACATATAACAAGGTGCGCACTCGGTATTACGTTAATAGTACGTTCAGACTACAGAGTTATAACGTGTTATAGCGCTATCTTGATGGTGGTTTCTGTGTTGCAATTATTTGACAACCGTTATAACATGTTATAACTCTCCAGTCTGAACAAGGCATAACATATTCCTATCCATTCGTTTCTTGACCTGCGTTCGGGCGTGGCCGGGGCTTTTATTGCCTAGTTTTAGATCACCATGTATTTGCACATTGATAATGATTGCTAGTCCCAGGCAACGTCTCTTGGTTCTTTGTGCAATTACAGTTGATCTGGCAGTAACGGAGTTACATCCTTGGGCGGTCAACAATGCTCATGCTCTCATGCTCAAATCAAGGTGTTGCTTATATATTCCATTTGGGTTCAAAAGCGTGTTTCTCAATAAGAGGCTGCCCATAAACTACGTTGACATGTTAGGGGGGGGGGGCAATTATCCACGGCCCATATAAAATAAAAAAATATGGACAATTGTTTAGGGGGGGTCAAGAATCACACAAAAACTGTCTACGTAGTTAATGAACAGCCCCTAATAGTACGTTCAGACCATGGTGGGTATATAAATGGTGATACAGCTTTGTCACTATATAGGCGAGGAGGTCGCGGGGGGGGGGGGGGAAATGCGGTTTTAGAGCAAATTGTAAACAAACTCGGTCGCTGTCCCATACAAAAATCCAACATGGCTGAATCATGAATTTGACACATTAGAACACCTATATGTAGTCACCTTGGTTCAGACTACAGAGTTATAACATGTTATAGTGCTATCTTGATGGTGGTTTCTGTGTTGCAATTAGTTGACAACCGTTAAAACATGTTATAACTCTCCAGTCTGGACAGCGTTTAGCCTCCTGGTAAAAACGATGCTTGGGTTTCTTTTATTTATTTTCATGGCATTTCTAAGTTCAATGTGGGACCTATGTTTCTCGACACGTTTAAAAGGTTGAAGAAAAAAATTGAACGACAACAAAGTTTAGTTGATGATCGATGTCCAACTTTTCCTGTTAGTTGTCATGTCACTTAAACGTCGACCAATCGAGGGTTAATTGAGTCATCTCACTTGGTCCGTCCCCATTAGGTTTGTTTAGATAAGTTGCGAACAACTGCAGATGGTTGCAATACATCGTCTACTATTATCAATCTTCTCAAGCAGTAAACACGTCAGGATGACCAGAAATTATGAACCCATCACTAATAAGTGTATTATAAATTTTTGGTGGAAGTGAATAAATCATTTTCAATGTTGATTCAATTTATAATTCGTTGCGCAATCTCAATGGATTTTATATGAGAAAAAAAAGACATCCAATAAATTGAGCCAACTGGTGCTGCAAGTGAACTATTCCCCAGGCGAAATTTCATCTAGATCGCCAAGAGAAACGTTCACGAGTTTATTAATTAGTAATTTAGCTAAACCTGCCTGAACCCGAAAATGAATGGCCCTGATTCTGAATGTGGAGTAATGCCTTGTTCAGACTGGAGAGTTATAACATGTTATAACGGTTGTCAAATAATTGCAACACAGAAACCACCATCAAAATAGCGCTATAACATGTTATAACTCTGCAGTTTGAACATACTAGAACACTTTAATTGTGGTACGTGTCGTAGAAGCTGATATGTGTGCACTTAAAGTTTCGAAGTGGAAACGAGAATAAGGATCTCACAGCGAAACACCTTAAAGGCCATCCACATTAGATCCGGATCTTACGCGTTGCGGCAAAGTGACATTATTGTCTAACTGTCAAATATACGACAACGCAACGCAAATAGATTTAATGTGGATGGTCCTTTAAAGTCTAGAGCACACTTACCTTAAAGCGTCACGTTTTTTAAGTACCGCACTATTTATGAAATGACTGTAAAACAAGTTTCTATAACTTTTGAAAACACTATCTTGATGTTCTATTGTTTAGGTCATTTTTCAATTTGGGTAGGTACCTCCTAAAAATCTAAAGTCAACATAAAAACCACAGCAAAAAACAATAGTGCGTTGAGATGATAATGTGTAGTGGCCCTTTCTACAGCTTATAAGATTAAAAACACCATACATTCTATATTCTGAATATTGAATTCAATGTTCTTTTGTTAAATTTTAAAAATAACAGATTTTTTATAATTATAACCACAATAGGTTAAGTGGAGTAAAACAACAATATAGCCTAGCGGCGCCGGTGGTGTAGTGGTAAGCGTGATTACCTCTTACCCCAGCAGGCTTGGGTTCAATCCCAGTCGGCACTGCTGGGATGTTCTGAGGCATAACATCTCTGATCACGCCTTCCTTCGGAAGGGAAGTAAAGCCATTGGTCCTCGGTTCATGAGTTGATGGGTCGATAGGTAGGATACAGGTGTGGGAGCTGCATCCCTGGCGTCGGTAGCATTGATTGACACTTAGTTCAATGAAAAATGTCACTTTCAAGTTAAAGAAAACAATCGTTCTGACCCTATGATTCGTTTGTTTGAAAAATTATATCGAATTCCATTGAACGTTAATTAAATAAAATTTAAAATTATGCTGAAAAATCTACTGGTATGTAAAGAGAAACTCGTCAAAGCTATCATTGGAGTCTCATAATGAAATGCTTTCAAGATTTCTTGGTGATGAACCAACCAGTTTTACCCCGGTGACAAATTTTCGCTCGGATCACAATAGTTATTTTTTCATTTTTTTTTGTGGCAGAATGTAGACTCCATATATTTATTTCATTGCAAAGTTCATTGCAAAAATCCTTCAAAACAGGTATTAAATAAAATTCTAAATATGTCTCAATTAAGAGGCAGGCATTTGAAGAAGACTTTAGCATGCAAAAATGTCAGAGAAAAAAATATTAAAGGGTTGTGTCCTAGACACGACCGCAGTGTGACGTAAAATTGATGTATGTCATGCATTTTTGATTATTATACTTCATCTTAATTTTGTTAAGTATTTCAATGTTTCGGTTATGGTTCAAAACTCGCGATAATTCATATTAGCATAATCGAACCACCATTCATCTTACGCATGAGATAATGTGTTTCAATTTAATGTAATGGTTAAGAATTGACATAATTTTCCCTACATAACTACATTGGGTTGATCAATGTTGAGCTATTTTGCTGTGATCAATGTGCACTAAATTCGACATCAACATTGACTACAATAGAAACTGACACTATTTCTTCACATGTTTTTTGTTGATTTGCACCTCGTATAGTACAAAAAAGTAACGCTATGCATGTTGTACGATAAAACAATTATCAGAAAATACGTTATTTTTTCAGTAGCTCCATCCAAGTAGTACTCTATTATGACGACTAGGTTTGGGAAAGCCGTTTATTTCATGAAAACAGTGATAAAATTATCATTTGTACATTTTTCAAATAATTTTTATGCAAAATTGAAAAACAATTATTAATTTAGCAGATTTGCAATGTAGTACCATATAGATTAGCGTATTTGGATTTTAATTTCATCTATAAATGACAAAGTTACAAGTGTTCAAAACCTAACACTATGTCACCACACATATTTTTTGATTTGCACCCCAGTATAAACGACAAAGACGTAGTTCTGTGTGTGTGTGTGTGTGTACAATCTAACCCCCACTGTCCGGCAGTGTTATTATGGAAGAAAACTGCTTTTTATTACCCTTCAATTAAAGCAGGTTTAGTCCGGGAGTTAGAAGGTGTTAGCTCTATTGCAGCTCCAGTGACCCATTTCAGAATGCCTGGTAATTCACGACCACTCCGAGGTCACTTTTACTTACAATAAGCCCCGCATGTTCACTCTACCTTTATCAAATGGATAATGGTATCATAAACACACTTCCAGATTCAAAAAATATTATTTCCAAATCTGGCACGTAGGGTTACGGTATGTAATGTGGGTCTAGTCCTTTCATTCGGCCTATCACGCAAATAAATAATTAATTAAGGAATATTACACAAAAAATAAGGAAAATATTGATCACTGATGGTTGATAAATGTGTACCACACACAAATCAATTTATATCACAACATTTCAATACATTTTCAGCTCTCGTAAGTAATAAAACTGGTTGAGAATATCACAATGTTCGGAGTTTTTAGCCGCCATGACTTATAAGGTTAAGATGGGAAGGTTGACTGACGATCATCAAATGGCCTGATTATGGCATTTATTGATTGGAATTACCTGATAATACACACTAGACGTAAAACTTACAGTTGCTGTTTGAATATTTTATGTTTATTTTAATTGTTTAACAACGTTTTCACAAGTAAAACATGGACCCAACTTTAGGGACACATTTCTTTTCTATGTTCCTAACTATGGCCCATGAAATTCATTTGACAGCATATAGCAATAAGAGTAACGTCAACAATGTTGTTTTGCATTTGGATGATAAGGAACGAACAGGAAGGGAGATTTTTTCTGCCAAACCTGTATAATGAACATCACAATGTTCTGATTTAGATATTCTGCGGTCAAAAGACGATAAGCGAAATTTTTAATTTTTAATTTTTAAATTGAGTGATTTAATGTAGTTTTCGTAAAATTTTCTCTAAGAAATGTTTTGAGGAATGAAGAGCATTAAGTTAACAGTGATAGTGATAAAAAAAAATACATCAGAAAACGTTACCAAGAGCGTTTTTTTGAGGATCAAACAAGATAGGACGAAGTTGCATCCATAAATAGACCCAATTTGGGGACAATAGACCCATATTACATACATTTCCCTCGTGAGTTATTGTCTTAAAAAAAGTAAGTTTTTCAACTTTTCGTGGTTTCTGATAGCAAACGACATGATAAGCATATCTAAGCATACCATTTAGCAGTAGAATATCGTTTGCAGGTAAATTCATTGATGAGTTATGATTAAAAACGTAATCGATGGCTGCATATTAGACCGAGGTTAGGGACGTATACCCTATATAGTTTTGAAATTTGTTTAACTGTAATAAAACGATTTGAATGGACATTTCTTACCAATTTTGTTTCGAATACCTCTTGATTCATCTGCTGGCAGCACTTACTGGACCTTACCGGCGACCAACTCGTCTGCCCGCAAAAGCAACAACGCCTAAATCTCAAGGCTCTCCGGACGTCCCCTCGAAAATGCAATCGAGATAAGAACAATCTTCAACTGGAACGAACTCACCAAATCAATACATCCGGGAGCACATTCCCGATGCTTATTTTTCTCTCGCATGCCCGTCGTCGTCAAACGGCAAAAAAAAGGGAACTCGTTGAGCAATTTTGTGATACGGAATTTTCACTGAACATAAACCGCGAATTTACGAACTTCACCACTCCCAACTGCGAAACACGTTCAGAAGCACTTTTGGTACACTTTCGATCAATTTCTTTGGAAAACACAATAAAAGTTGCAAGCGAGCCAACATCAACACTGATTGTATTTACCGAGCTCTTTCACGCACCTTGCAGCGCGTAACTAAACTGAAATTAAAATTTATCACTCGCGATGCCACTTATTTCTGATCCGGGAGAAAATCAAACAACGCAGATTGCCACATCTCTTCTGATGCTTGCAAACATGTTGAATCACGTTTTCTTTCTCGATTCTAAAGCTTCCCGGAAAGCGAGAAAACTACCAATCACACACGTATAAACGTCCGGGAGGCAGAGCGCCAGCGCTAATCCGGCAAATGCAGCCGAAAACTATGAACGCGAACGCACCACAAAACAGAGAACAAACAACCGTATCCAAAGGCGTTCCAATTTAGCAGAAACTAACATTTCAGACTAAAATCCACTTCACGAAAACTAAACTGGGGATTGTTCTTCATTAAAAGCACTTCAGAACGGGGAATCACGAGAAAAAATCTTGACAGCAAAAATAAACACAACCGTTCGCCGGCACAGCCTACTTCGTTCCAACGACAAAGACGTAGTTCTACGTCAAAAACCGTTTTGATGGATAATCAAGATTGCAAAAAGATACAGACAAAGGGTTAATAAATACTCTGGTTTCTTATTCTTCTTCGTGATTCCTTTATTAAAAGTCGGTCTTTGTTCGGCAATCGAGTGCAAATCACCGACGGACATCGATTGTCATCCATTGACGACAATCTAATGCCAGTGAGGCGGGTTGCACACCTGGTAGATATCGCACCCATGGGCCGGGACCAATGGTTTTACGGTTTTATTTCCCTCCTGAAGGAAGACTTGATCAGAGACCCCGGCTGGGATTGAACCCTGACACACTGGGGTGACAAAGCAGTCACGCTTGCCGCTTCAGCACAGGCACCCGTCATTCTAGTTTTCATGACACAAAAGATAGCAGTAATAACCCATTGAACGACTGAGTCAGGCTGGGTCAGAGTCGATGTTATAATAAGAGTCCCGCCAAGAGAAAATTTTTGCGAACAAGCAGCACTGTTTGTGATCTATTTTTCATCAGAGGCCAGGCAACCAGATTGTTTGCGTTAGCATCGGATGACTTTCATTCAGAAGCAAGTTCAGAAGTGTTAAATTGTATGTCGATAACAGAGCTTCTGGTAGACAAAAACAATTAACCACTTTATTCGAGCACTTAAAATGACGTTTACTACCACTCAAACTTTGAAATAAAACATTATTTTTAGATTTTTTTCTTCTAGAACCTCGAGAAAAGAAGCCAACATTTGTTTGTTTCATAAAAAATAGAAATTATTTGGTCCAGTTTTGTGAAATCGCTGGTAGAAAGTCACGCCAAAACTGCTTGACAAAGTGGTCAATTATAGAAGCTGAAAAAAGTTCAAACAAGTGATTGGTATAACTTATATATACCACAATGTACTAAATGAACCGAAGAAATATAAATTACATATAAAAATACTAATATATTGTTAGTAATGAATGCAATACTTGTAGTTCACTGGCTGTGGAAACCATAATGTTTATTTACTTTGCTTGTTTGGTACCCCGCTTGACAGTTCGATTGGTACTTCTGGCTTCATTTTTGGCGGGAATCTTATTATAACATTGACTCTGCAGAGGTTAGGTTGGGTTCGGTAAATATTTGTAGAAGAAATCTAGATAAACATTCAAAAGGTCCTATCTACATTGATCGACTCTTAATCGACTTTCTCTTTCGTTAATAACTCAGCTGCAAAACCAAACCATTTGACGTTTTGGACGCTATAGATAAGAACCTCCTTGATCAAACTATGTGGTAAAATTAGCATGAAATCTGTTTGCATATCAGTGGTTATCAAAAGAGAAAGTCGATGAAGAGAATCGATCAAAGCAGTTAGGACCATTTAAAATGTTCATAGAGAAATGGACAAAAAGCGAGATGCCTGAAATGAATTGGATTCTTCGTTTTATTTCATTAAATTTTCATTATGCCGAAAGTAACATTCGCACCGATCCGAGAAAAATAGAGTTTTGTTTTCTTAACCGAAAAGTTACTCCTATTTCCAATTAAACACATATAATCTCAAAGTGATAGCATGATTAACATATAAAGCAGGATCATACAAAGCAGATCGCTAGCTTTCATGCTAAAAAATACTGTTTTTTTGAGTCAAAAGTTATTATACGTCGTTTGGTGGCCCTCTAATGTTACTTAAGTCAAAATGTATTTACCAGTATATTCGTGAGAATTATCAATCACGTCTCCTTACGAAATCATCTTAGCAACAAACAGTTCGATTTATTCACTTTAATAATGAGAAAGCGAAACGACGAACGTACACTTGTCACGGGTTTCTCAGCGCTGTTACTTAAGTCAAACCGCATCTCCATAGAAATTGGGTGACTTAAGTAACATCGAAAACTATTTTGATCGGAAGGTGATTACGTCAAAAAGCAATTTGACTGGTAAATAAATTTAAAAATGGGATGTGATCCTATATTCGGACAGTATATAGTGTAATAGCAGGAGCATCGATTGACACTGATAGCTCGACTTTGTTTACCTTTTTTCTTTCGACGTGATGAAAATTTGCTCTTGATGTATTGTTAAGTAGTAATCGCAAATGGTTCGCTCAATAATCGGATTGAATTGACCTTGCATCGCTGTATTGACCTCGCATCGCTGTAGCTATTCATCCATATAAATTGCGTAGATGTACCTCCTATGGTCATCGTGATTTTAGCTAATGTATGTTTTAAAGGAATTTCTACCTGGCTGTGTTAGGATTTACTCATTAAAAAGCTATTTTACACAGCATAACCTTGACCACAGTTAGTTAATTATAATGAGAACGAACCCCTTTTACTGGTATCCGCAGTATCAAAGCAAAGGAGCTCAAAGCTCCAACATGATGGTTTTGGCAGTAGGTCGGTTAATTGTGTCCCGTGCTGAGTTTTTGTGCCCTCTTAGGAGCTGTTGACGTGCCACGATCATGTACGATAATAACAGTACCTGCGGTCCGTTTAATTTGTTACCCACAGGCGTTGATGGCGGCTCCAAAGTCGGTATTGAACAGGAATTGATTCGCCACGGTACACATTGTTTGGTGATGTGTCTTGGGTTATTTTAGGAAGAAAGTATTTGTATGAACGTATGTTGTAGCATCGAACTGCACGAGATCGTATTTTCCTTTCAAAAGAATAATCATTAAACCAAACAGCGAGGCGGCTAGTTGATCCGATCCCACCAAAGTTATATTATCACAGATCGACACGTGATGATGAATAGAGGACCAAACTAGGCAAGGTAGACGAAGACACACGATGTGCCGCCCCAATAGAGCATCGCAGAGTAATCTATAAAAATATCAGTTAATTAACTGCTGTATTCTACGTACACAGCATTTTTGGTTTTCTTCATGCTTGCCTTTCCCGTACGACCGAATGATTTTGTTAACATTTTCATTAATACCTCCAAAGCAGTTGGAGCATATCTTGATCACCAGCACGAAAACACTGTTGACACAGAATCACATTTTTATTGGGCCGGCTAGTGGTTCGATGAGCTTAGGGATTTGGTATGTAATACTACAGCTACAATCTGGAGACTGCATATGGTTGCACGATAGTCAGATGAGTCTGATGGATGGACTACGACGCACGATGCTTTAGATGATGAAGGGACTTAACAACCAACCAAATTCTATAGCTTTTATTTCATCAAACGATTCGTGATGCTTTCTACCTTCTGTTCCATTAATTAAACAGACGCCGCTATGAACTGAATGAATTTGGGTTATTCGAAGGATGGGAACATTTGCTGCACTGTTCAATGAAGCTGTTGCGTGAGCTTTGAGATTCGAACACGTGCTTTTATGTTCTGGGGAATTATGAGGTGGCAATTTCGGGTGGTGTCGTTCCTACATAAGGGATGGGATCACGAATCAAACTCATGTGGATATAACGACAATCAGCGATTTTAGGATTTTATTGATTTATTATGTTTTATGAACTTCAACGATTCAACGGGTACGCAATTTGAAGGGCAACATAATTTCATTCAATGTGAGGCAATATAGACTAAAATGTAACCCTGGAACATTTGCCGATTTTAATGACTTTCCAAACACTTTCTCGTGAACTTTCAGTTGTGATACTGTATACAGTGCGTGTCAGAACAATGGCGCCACTTAAATCTTATCATCTCAATCAATTATTATGTTGTTCGATTATAAATGATTATGACATTTTCACGTTATTTTAATATAAAGCTCCTGAGATATTGGCGAACATGTAATGTTGAATGTCCCTCACTGGAAAAGTAGTTCGTCATCAGGATGTTAACATACTTACACATGAAGGTTACCAATGAATGATTATTTTTTTCTATATGAATCGAAACAATTTAAATTGTTTGTGCCATTCAGATTTGTGTTCATCAAATATTATCTATGCAAAATTTCTAACATTGAAGAAATTGTATCAAATCCTAAATAAATGAAACATTGGGTAATTTTCGGCGTATTAAGGAAAATGTATTAATCACTATTCGTCATATTTGAAATTATGTTTATCAATGTAATTTTTTGGCATTTAATTAAAATCAGACCATGATCAGTTATGGTAGCTTTATTACATAATTTTGAAATTCCGGTTATCACAATTGAAGTATTTGCACTTGTATTTGCGCGTGTCTACAAAGACCAGGCAGCGGCGTCGGTGGTGTAGTAGTAAACCTGATTACCTCTCACCCCAGCAGGCCTGGGTTCAATCCCAGTCGGTGTCGCCGGGATGTTCTGAGGCATAACATCTCTGATCACGCCTTCCTTAGGAAGGGAAGTAAAGCCGTTGGTCCCTGGTTCATGAGTTCATGGGTCGATAGGTAGGATTCAGGTGTGGGAGCTACCTCCCTAGTGTCGGTAGCATTGGTGCTCATCACGGAAAACAAGATCGACGGAAATCAAATCAAGGAAAAAAAATACAAAGATCAGGCATAAACCACGTAGACCCACGTATAAATTCGTTCATATACATTTTTCCAAAGTATGGCTACAAGAAAGCGTATGACTCCGTATCGCAATCGTGCCTCTTAATGGAACTAGAGATGTACAAAATTGATCCTGTGGTCGCGAGGTTCCTGTAATGTACAATGGAACACAATTCTCCAGATCAGCGATGGGAAAACCGTATTATGCTCGAGAACGCTTCGAATATGGTGGGGGATATTAATTCAGCCAGCTCTGGTTCTGTCTGTCATTGAATTCTCTCAGTAAGACCTGAGGAAGATGGAAGATAACCTGAGTTAGTAGTAAGTTTTATGGTTGAATGTCGGGGGCTTGTGAGCATTCCTGACATTACCAAAAATTATGATAGCATCAGATTGCGGGGTTGCTAGTGTATTAGAACTAAGAGGTGGACAATTTGACTGTTTTGGTAGTTTACAACCATATGAATCTCACACCGAAATTTACATCACTTCGCCGCGAACAACATTTTATTGGTTTGTAAAATAGAAAACAATGAAATTTTTTAGGTCCCCTACTTTTTGTTTACGTTTATATTTGACATTTACGCTAAAAAGTTAGATATTCTGAAATGCATTTAATATCGTAAATTAATCGTGGATATAACGAAAAACCTATTATTCAATAGTTAAGCCAGCATACAATCAACTGTCCGTCTTACTACTACAGTTCGAATACCCATATATCGTTAGAATACATCATAAACTCAATTCTGTTTTTGCGCATTTCTTTTGGTCCGTATTGTTGATCGTTTGATCTGAAATGGATTAATGAAAATGCTGAGGTTTTGACAGAACTGTACTGTGGCTACCACAGTACTTTACATTTGATCGTCCATATACAGTAGTGCCAAAAGCATGCTGTGGTGGGTTCAAAACTTGACCATCTAAATTGATCAATTGCAACTAAATCTAGTGCAACTTGTTTTGAAAAGACCAGACAAAATATATGGTGGTATTGAAATTTATGTTTAGTTCCTAAATGAGAACTAAATTGATAAAAGTGAATATCCCGAAAAAAAAAAATCGAATTTAGTCTACACAATTTTAATCAAAAAAACAAAATCCTGGGGACACTTCTTCTTGTTCGCATTTCAAGCTTATTGCTTAGCGCATATTAGCTTATTGCGTGCTCTCAACTTAGTGTTCTAAATGCACTTCCACAGTTATTAATTGAGAGCTTTCGATGCCAATACCAATGCATGAATTTGTATATTGTGTGGCAAGCACAATGATACTATATGCCCAGGGAAGTCGAGAAATTTCCAAACCGAAAGATTCCCTCGACCCGACCGGGAATCGAACCCGCCGCCTCCGGCTTGGTAATACCGTGCCTTTACTGACTAGGCTATGAGGCCCCTGAGGACATAGAAAGAGTTATTTTCCATTTTCCTGCCTGTGTTTATGTTATGTTTTGTTTATGACCCTTCCATACTACTTTATCACCTATAGATACTGTTAACTGATGAAATCAACAACATGATTTAGAAACTTTACTAAAAGAACTGCTGAATATCAATTTTTAGGATCGTAATGAACAATTGGACAGTGGTGTTATGAAGATAAATTGCTTATAATTCAATAGATGGATCATGATATGCTTAAAGAAGCGCTGTCTCTAGCTTTTTTAATAGACTGACAGTGACGTAGACAAAGTTTATTCATCATGTTCTCATGGTTATGACATGACATCAAATTATCTAATCACCAGCCTTAATAGGTTATGCTGCTTACCAC
Organism: Ochlerotatus camptorhynchus; assembly: GCF_037179485.1. Taxonomy (NCBI): domain Eukaryota; kingdom Metazoa; phylum Arthropoda; class Insecta; order Diptera; family Culicidae; genus Ochlerotatus; species Ochlerotatus camptorhynchus. The sequence goes on from NW_027041028.1 coordinate 28,437, forward strand.
TCTAAAGAAATCTTACGGTATACTCATTTTTGTTGCACATCCGGACCAGGCTTCCTGTTTCCATATAATCATTATTGAATGACAATGCAGAAAGGTAAACCTGTCGACAGAGTGTTATTTTTTTTACCTGTTCCCACTTGAAGTCACGGTGATGTTAAACAGCTTCGGCACAGACTGTGGCTTAAGGATATTTGGCTACGCCTCACCAACTATTATCAGGTCAAGCAGCTTCTCGTTTAATATCGTACGTTATTCTTTTTTTTTTGTATTCTCTTTAGTGCGCTCTCACTGTTTGATTCCCAAAAGCGTTGGTGGAGCCCAGGCTTTTCTATGAATGACAAGAAAATTATCATATTGTTAACCAGTTTCAATCACCTTTCACAAGTGATTTGCTAATTTTCTTGCTAATGTATCCGCCGTAACGATCGGCTGTAAAATTGAAGAACATATAAAACACTGGAACTGGTCTCCACCTTTTTGCTGCTGCCGGATAAATATGGGAAATACACTACACAATTCTAGGGGATAGTCGGCTGCAATTGGACCTTTTTTCTCTTGGGTAATTTCGGTAATCCGATACGAAGGCAATTGGGTTGTTTAATTTCGAAAAACATCCCGGTGTTTATAGAGCTTCGTTTTCTGAGCACAACGACATTTTTATCAATCCCATAGACATTAATCTCAATTTTCAAATCAAGATTTAAATTTTTAATTGTTGTCACTAAACCTATTAGTTAACTGCTCGCTCCCATACAAAGTTACACCGAGGGGCGCTAATATGGTGATTTTTGCTAATGTAATTATACTTATTTAAAATAGTTCCAGTGCACCAACATATTAGATTTCGGTTCCATTTTCAATGTAGATTACGAATACAAATTTACCTCAATACCCCTAAACAACCCAATTTGAAAATTATTGCAGGTTGTGCATTTTTAGATTCCTTAGTTAAAAATATTTTTCGATTTCATTACTCGTTATTGTTTTACAATATAATACTTTGTCATAATACAGTGCTGCAGTGGAATTTCATTTTTATTTTTTTATTTAACGTCGTTCTCTGTTACACAATCAAATGCCAATCCACTGCCAAGCGTCAGCGTTTAACCATTAACGGCAATCGAGTGCCAGGGAGGCGTCTTCTAAACCTTGCACCTATCGAACCTATCAACATATGGGCTGGAACAAACGGCTTTACTTCCCTTCAGAAGGAAGTCATGACCAGAGATTTTTTTCGCATCAGAAATATCCCAACAACCTCTGCTGGGATTGAACCCCGACACACAGGGGTAAGAAAGTAGTTACGCTTACCACTCAACCACCGGTTCCTTCATCAGTGGGATTGATATACTTACTTTTACCTTAGCGTACTTGATATACTTACTTTCACCTGCTGTACAATTTTGCGCCAAATAACTCGGTTCATGACTGCTTATCTCCAGCTTCTCGAGCGTACTACACTTCCTCTTCTTGCTCCACTTGGTGTAACCGGCTAGCTCTTGTAGCGTCTTGTACCGGCCGGATTGGAAGCAAACACCATTTTTGCGGGATTGTTGTCCGGCATTCTTATAACGTGTCCCGGCCATTGTACCCTGCAAGCTTTACGACTTAATGCATAATGGGTATCATAGTTAGAGTAGCGTCAGCTCGTGGTTCATTCATCTCGTTGTTCGAAAACTCGTTCCGGTAGAGAACTAGTAGACTTATCAGCGTCTAGAACAAGGTACACTAATTAAAAAAAAAACTGTAAGATTTTTTATAGGCCTCCCTTACATCGATCTAACTTAGGCTATAGTTGTCCAAAGCTGAAAACAATCAATATGTGGAAACCTGTTATTTTACGGTTAGTTTGGCAATTCAAGAAAGATAGAAATGTGAAAAATGGCCAAATAGGACATACTGATAGTTGAATATATGCCAAACAACAACACCAATCATAACATCATTAATCATAACAACAGGCTTGTTAATATTTGTCATGGAAACCACATATCTATTATTTTCAGTGTTTAGACTTACTAGAACCAAAATTAGAGCGTTGTAAGTGAAATAACTTCCCATAGTAATTCGCCAAAATCTCCATAAATCCAAAATCTAAACTTTCATCAAATCTTTATCATTGTGACGGCAAGCAGACGAAGCCGTTACTAAGCTACATGACGGTAACGCGAATGAGGCGCCGGATCGGAGCGATCTGTCTGTTAGTCGTCAAATCTGATCATCTTTCAGTTGATCGAACCTGATTCATGATCCTTTGTTCATTTATACGTGTGAAAACTAAAATGAAATTATCTTGAACCGAAACTATATTTCGATAATTGGCGAAGAAAATGTTCGATATCGTATGTTGACCACTCCAGTTTTGCGGTAGTGGCGGGAAATTCAAAATGAAACGGCTAGCAGGACTTGGGTGCAGTTTCTCGTTTTGGCGCCACTTTAATTCATAATTTGTGCTAAACGGACTTCGTCATTCGAACAACTATGTTTTGCACACTCATATTTTGGAATTATAAACTTGAGGGTGGCCTATAAGAAATCTATTTTTTTCTTACAAAATGCAGTACCCTAATGGGGTGCACTTAGTACGGGGGTGAAGTTTACCAAGCCTCAGGAACCTGTGGAGTCCGTAGTAAGTATGACTTCAGGCATAATGCGTCTCCTAATTTCTCTGCAGCAGTTGTTATCAGACGTCACCAATGATCCGAGGTACAAAAATTCATCCACTAACTGAGCAGTTCCAGCATAATAGGATAAAAAATGTGAATTTTTGCTTGACTTTCTCCGATTTAGCAGAATCGTGTGTTATGTCACATTTTTGCAAAAATTCGGCCATTTTGGATCTTGTAATTTTTTTTCAAAATGGTGTCTTGACAAGGAGTAGGTCACTCTCTACACACCAATCTTGGGTCATCTTTTTTGTTAGTGTGACGCAGGTGTGCCGATTTTCATAGAGCAAGCTGTGATTTTTTGTTAAATACCCATAGACGAGTGCACGGATGGATTTGAGTTCACTCACTCGACAAAAAGTGACACAACAGCGGGGCCCTGTTTACTAAAAATGAACACATATGTGTTCATTTTTAGTAAACAGGGCCCCGCTGTTGTGTCACTTTTTGTCGAGTGAGTGAACTCAAATCCATCCGTGCACTCGTCAATCCCGGCAACCCAGTATTTCTGACACCTTGAATGTTTTGGTTTGAAATTACAAGAATAAATCGGATTGAGGATCGTGGGAAGTGTCAGGTGTGCGAAATTTTGGTGTTTTGTGTTCATAGGAGAATAAAAGCCCTGTGTTTTAGGGTTTTATAATGCCCTCAAAAGCAGAACAGAAACCTAGCCTTTCGTGATGTGAAAAGCAACGGTCTATCAGCAGCCGGAAAGAGTTGGAACCGGTGGGGAACATTGTTGGAGACCGACTATAGAAGATAATGAATATGACTTATGTAGTTTGTTTTGTGTGAGTTGCAGCATTGTGTCTACTAAGGGTACTAATGGGGTCTGATTAACTGCCTTTCTCTTGAGCCTACTCTAAAACCAGGATTTCGTATTTAGATCTATAAGTGAACCGAGAAGTAAACTGTTGGTCTGAGTTCCTCTGGTATATTTAATTAGAGGATGTTCCTGAATAGACAATCAAACAGCACGTAATGTTGTGAACAACTTCAATGACAGTTCAATGACATTTGATTTACAACAATTCAATGCCTACAAGATTGTGTTGAAGGTGTACCGATGGATGTGCCGAAGCTGCACCGAATCTAATTTCGGAACAATGTGCTGAGTGACTTTCCCCTAACATCTTGGACATTTTTCAATAAATTGTTGCACGAATTATGCAAAGTTTTATGCAAATCGGAGAAGATCAAGTTTTTGTCATGGCATAATTTGGCGTGGATCTGCTCACCTCGAACTTGAAATCATCTCCGTCCATTATCAGTTCTACCTATGCGAGCCCTATCGTGGTCGATTCCTCCCGATACAGATCTAGAGTAGCCTGTACGATTTATTCGAAGTCGAACAAAAAACTAATACAAATAAAACATGATAACCGTGGTTACCATAATAACATTTGTACGGTTATTTTGTTGAACGACGTAATATCCAAACAATATCATCGAGTATGGTATTTTTTTTATCCTACCCTAGTAGGCACTTCTTATGGTTATTCTAAAGCACAAAATTTGTGAAGCACTGTTTCCGATGTCTCATTGCTGTGTACCCTCCCCTATATCAAAAAGAAATATGTCGTAAATTAGCATCTTAACCTCTTCCTAGTGACAGCCCACATCCAACTCGAGGCGTAAGGTCTTTGGTGGCATCCATCGATTGAGTGCCACTCGTGGTCAAATGGCAACGACAAAACTTTCGTTTCGGTTTGTTGACACGAGATAAGATTGATTCGTTTCACCATCTCTTTGGGGAAATGTTTTAAATTTAAACTAAAAATAGATCACCTTCTTGGAACTAAATTGTAGATGATAACTTATTTAAAAAATGTTAAAATTTTATGTTGGGAACTTGATCAAACGAGAAAGAAAACATTCCTGTTTGTTCATACAGCATCTACATCTCATATTGTCCAAATTCTTAACGCGTCAAGGTATTGTTCTTATCTATGCGATGCTCAAGAGTGGAACCGACGTTTTTTTATAAATATTCCAAGCGATTCAAAAAGCAACTTAAGATATGCGCTGTGGTCTATGAGACACGATATACCTACATCAATGTTTTACAGATGGGTGTCTTAACGTTGAGCCCGGGAATGGTGATAGCTGTAATGATCGTGCAGCTGCTAATAGATACATGTGTAAACATGTAACCATTATATGGGAAAAAAAGCTCAACCCACTTTTAGAAATCCAATAGGCTTTAGCGTGCAATAAATACTTAATTGTGGCAAGGGAATTCTTGCTTTTTGCGGCATTATGGCAATTCACACATACATTCATGAATAATGCATTTCATTCAGTTTAAAATAATTGCCGATAGGTTATTGTTCGCAGACATGATTGGGAACAATAATATAGTTTTATTGGATTTCTTGGAGTCAAACTGGAGCATTAGTATAAGGACTGTATCGAAAATAAGTTGCAGAGAATTTTTTTTTTTTAAATCCAATACAAATATTTTAAAATGATTAAAGGTTCTTCAATTATTTATGTCATTTCCTTCATAATAAGTTAACTTTACAATAAAAAATGAATAAATATTAATTTCTGTACTTTTATGATCTCACGTTTCGCTTCTCTTATTATTTTATTTGAACTTAGAACCATGTTTGAGAATTTTGGTAGCAGTTTAGTGTTGGAGAGAAGAACACAATTTTAAGTTTCTTAATAACTAACCTGCTGACCGCTGTTATCTTAACAACTAACAGAATAAACAAAAAGTTGAATTTTGAAACATTGCTGAGCCTGGTAGCATGCGTGTCATAAATAAGTTGCGGAAACATATATATTACTTATTCCAGTTATAAATAAGTTGCTGCAACTTTTCGTGATGGCAGTGGGCTACTTGAAAAGATCCTTCCTTTTTTTTAATTCAGTTTAGCAATTTTTAAAGCTTGTGAAATGGTACAACAGCTTCTGATTGTGTAAAAATGTGGGAAATCGCGTAAGAACTGACTAACCGAGATTGATAAATTGACATACTTAAAGATTTTCAAATATTTGGATTCTGATAGCTTATGTAATGTTTGCATGCTAGGGTCAATAAACACATTTTATTTTATGTTTTGGATTTGCACAAAAAATGTTAATTTTTTATAAAAGCATTTTTATTAGGGTAGAGAACTACTTCGGCCTAATCGCCCATTTTGGGCCTATCGAGCAGCAAACTTCAAATAAATCCATGATTTCAGAGTTAACAAGTCAATTATGCGTTTTGTACGATACTTTAGTTAATAAGCTACCGAACGAAGTCAATGAGAACGCGTGATATGAAGGTTTGCACACATTATTCTCAAAATCAAAAGAAGCGCTCCGACCGAATCCATGTTTACCTTCATCCGATAGGCCGAAGTGAATTCATTGGCGTTTCAATGCGTTAGGCCGAGTTTAGAATCCGTAGGCCGAGTTTGGCGTCAAGAAGCAGTGTTAGACTTTTGACAATATCTCAACGATTGGTTTCTCTTTATCAAATCTTATGGTTCGTACGGAAAGGTAAATAAATTTGGAAGCCATAAGTAATAATAACATTCCGTTTGGTGCTAAACTGCGCTAGATTAAGGAAGACTAAATGCGGGTTGTGCTTAATAGGCCGGAAATGGGGTATTTAACCCTACTCTTGCCCATATCAGATAATGTGATTTTTAAAATGTTAGAAACGCATCGCGTAAAAAAAACAAATACAAATTTCTGGCCCGCCAGCAGATATGGATTCTAAGGTTTGACTTAAAAACGTTGGAGAGGCCTGAAAAGGGCTCTTAGGTTGGCTCTGCTTTTGCAAACAATGACTTCAATTTCCAATTTTTCGTAAATAAAATCTCAATGTATGTATTGGGCTTATTGGTAATTTGGGTTACTGCCTCATAAGATGTAGTATCAGAAAGTCGTGGTTTATTATTTCACTAAAATTGATTACAAGTAAATGCATTCAAAATGTAACAGATCCTTGCTTATATAGTAGCTGGCATCTACAATCATTCGATTATTGTCTTTGGGTCAACGCGTCGTCGAAATAAAAACATGATTTACGGATGATAGAGCAAATGCTAGCCGGCCAGTCAGGTTAAGGCCTGAGTGTCCATGGGTGATCCATAGCTGCACGTCGCTAGCTTCACAGTATGCGAAGGCTACGCAGGTCGCCTTTCCACTGGTAAATCCACCTTGTCCGCTGTGCGCCTTTTCTTTTTGTTTTAGAGAGCAAAAGCTGCATCATTTATTAAGAGCGAGAATAATAGAGGGCCTAGGCTATTCCCTTGTGGTACCCCAGATGTAACCGGAAATGCGATTGAGTTTGATGTGCCTATCTTTACTCTCAATGACCTGACAAGTTGAATTGAAGCCCACCAAATATGGTTACGGATACTCCAAGTATCTCGAGTTTTCGAAGCAGAAGATCATGATTCACTTGGTCTAATGCAGTTTTAAAATCGGTTTTAGCATCTACTTGCATGATTCCAGTCATCGATCGAATACACAAAGAAATGAATTATGTGAGATTTGTATTGGCATTGGGTATTGAAATACATAGAGCAAGCCACAATATAGGCAAAGCTCTTGCGACAAACTCTGTCTGCAACATAGCATGATTGGAAGTGGTTTGTCTGCAACATTCGCGGTTAAATATACACGGGATAATTTTCACAGTCAATTGAATTTTTTTTAATTGCTATATTAGCGTGATATTTAACACAACGCATTACAATGGCTAGTTCATCTCATATAAAATTGAGATGAAATCGTTTCAAAATTGCAAAAAGTGGAGCTACTCAGATAGCCTACTCCGTAAAGACACGGTATTACGAAGCCGGAGGTGGCGGGTTCTTGATTCCCAGTTCGGCAGAGGAAAACTTTTGGGTTGGAAATTTTCTCGACTTCCCTGGGCATATCATACCCCAAGACAGCGGGTTTTTTTCCGGTCCGGTCAAGCAAATCTTTCGGGTTGTACATTTTCTCGATTTCCCTGGACATAGAGTACCATTGTGCTTGCCACACAATATACAAATTGCTCTGCATTTGCGTTCTTTTTTATTCATAACTGTGAAAGTGCATTTAGAACACTGAGCTGAGTGCCGGAATAACACTCGCTACAGAAAAATCCTAAAAGAAGAAGAACGGGTAGCTCGATTTTCCTTAAAAATATACTCGAATATCAGAAAAATCGATGAATATTTTACTCAGTCTATGAGTATACTGAGTAACTGAGTAAAATTTTTATACATTTTCCTGACATTAGATCCGAGGAAAATCGAGCAAAATTTTATTCATCCGCACACTACCTAAAAGTGTGTAAATTAAGGACATATGCAAGCGGCCCTTTTGCAAGAAACGAAAAATTCAATTCATTCCATAGCATTAATCTAACTAAATAGCCCCACACTATATATAAAGGCGACTTTTATAAAATCTGAATGTACCTCAAATTTAATTCCTTGGGATCATAGTTTGGGACCTCAAATCATAACTTCTATAAATGAATAGATTTTCATCGATGAACATTTTATTTTTCTAATATTTTAGGATTTAACTTAAATGGATGCTCGATGCACTTTGCAACGAAACCTGGAAGCGGCGCCGGTGGTGTAGTGAGAAGCGTGATTACCTCTCACCCCAGCAGGACTGGGTTTAATCCCAGTCGGCGCCGCCTGGATGTTTTGAGGCATAACATCTCTGATCACGGGAAGTAAAGCCGTTGGTCTCCGGTTCATGAGTTGATGGGTCGATAGGTAGGGTCCAGGTGTAGGAGCTGCCTCCTTGGCGTCGGTAGCATTGGTGCTAATCACGGAAAACAAGATCGACGGAAAACAAATCAATGGAAAAAATGAAATCTGGAGACTCGCACTTCATTTGGGAGCGAAGGGTGTTGTGCAATAAAAGATTTTATGCCTAAGAACATCCCGGCGGCGCCGACTGGGATTAAACCCAGGCCTTTTGGGGTGAGAGGCAATCACGCTTACCACTACACCACAGGCGCTGCTGCTTTAAGCTCCTTGTTTCGTATATGTTGCTGAGCAGGCGGTAATTCATTTTACGCTAGAAACGATCGCCTCAGTTCGACCAGATCACTATTTTATTTTTACGGATAGTCTCAGTTCTGTCGAGCCTATTCGCTCTATGAGGCCGGTAAAGCACTCCTCGTATTTTCTCATGAAAATACGAGAGTTTCTTTAAGATCTTTTGTCATCACCTTTGCATGGGTCCCATCTCATTGCTCGATTCCGGGCAATGAGATGGCGGACTCACTTGCTAAGGTGGGCGCTATGATAGGCGATATTTACGATTGACAAATCGCCTACGATGAATTTTTCTTCATTTATCGTCAACAGTTACTCGCTACTTGGCAAAATAAATGGAGTGAAGTGAGTTTAGGACGATGGATATATTCGATCATCCCTAAGGTGTCGAAGTATCCTTTGTTTAAAGGGTTGGAGGTCGGTCGAGACTTCATTCGTGTGATGTCTCGCCTCATGTCCAATCACTATTCACTAAGCGCTCACTTGTTCCGTGTTGGGCTGGAGGACAGTAATCTCTGTGAATGTGGACAAGGTTACCAGGACGCAGATCACATTATTTGGTTATGTGCTGAGCACCGTAGAGTCAGATCCGACTTGTACGATTCCCTTCGGGTCCGAGGTAGACAACCTAATGTTCCATTTCGGGATATTTTGGCTAGACGCGATCTGGATTTTATGCAACTCATATATGTTTTCTTTAAGAATATTAACCATAGGTTGTAAGTTTGATTAACCTTGTGTTTAGTTTGTATTTTGTGTGTGTGTTTGTATTTTTTTTGTTTATTTGTTTCTGTAATGATTGTATAATTACAGAGTTGATATATCGTTGATAGGATTGAGTACATGTTTTAGAAATAGTGAAATTTTAAAAATCATAAATCATATTTCTAATCTCCTTCTCCCTCTCCCAGATCGGATGATCATACAATTGTCATCCACTAGCCTCGATAAGACCACGAGTAATGGGTTCAAATCCTTTAATTTTAGGTTTAAGACATTAATAATGTTTAACGAAAATGATAACTTGGCTCTGTAAAAGTTTATTAGATTAAGCTTGTACAAATTTTTTATTGCGAAATAAATGGCAACAACCTTCCCTGTCCTTGAACAAGGTATCAGTAACGATCATCTCAAAGAGTTTTGAGGAAGCACTCGATGTTATTTCGCGGTTATTGGTATTGTCATAATTGTCCCCTTTTTGTAAATAAGAGGCATGACGGGATGGAAAAATTATTTTCATTGCAATTAAATACATATTGATCAATTCACGTACGGTTTTGATTAAACGCACGAGATTTGTTTTCATAATGCATGTGAGATTCCATCCCTACAGAATGTTTAAGGATAATGTCTACCAAGGCCTGAACAACTAGATAATGATGATCGCAAGATACAACCAGGGTTACATTCAATCAATAAATGTTATAATGATATTTTGTACTTGTAAGTTACAAAAAGTGGGTCTGAAGTATGTGTTTGACACATAACACCTCAATCTTTAAATTTGTCTAACCTCTTAATGGAATCCCTTTATCAAGAGCTTTGAGTGTGTTGGTTTATTTCTTTTAAATTCCGTTATAATTGCTTATCTTTTGACAGATACGCGTATTTCGTCTACTACTTGCAGACTTCATCAGTGCCAAGTACTCAACACCTCTCTAGTGGTAGTAGTCAACATGCATACCTTTCACCCCATAAATAGTCACGAGTTCAAATATCATCCCAGGACAAATTACGAATGATCAAAGACTCAACCTTCTTTGATTTGCATAAAACTATGCATAATTGTGCGGGCAGTCATTTGCATTTTTGTGAAAAATTCATCCCTTTTGAACTTTTGTATTTTTTTAATGGCGTCTTCCACTAACATTAAACCATATTTTGATGTTTAAGGGTTTTTTGATTTAAAAATAAAAATACGAACAGTAGTGAAATTACCGGATAAAACCCATACCAGCAACGCTAAACTTATTTCTTATATGTGATAGCTTGGTATTGAAGAACTGTATCAGAGTTTCTTATCGTGGATTTATGAATTTTCTTTTGTCACATCTGCTTCCTAAAATTGAATAATTGCGCACAAATATTGAAATTGAAAGTATGGTACTTATTAATATTGAGTATAGATAAACCTGAAAACAGATTATAGCAATCGAGGTCTATGGAATATTGATACAATGATTTTTTTTTCGCTATGCATTGAATGAGGAAAAATGCTTTTATTTTAATGGCTCTACCTTATTACAGTACCGCCTGGAAAGCTAAGTTTGAGTATGCCTATTATTTTTTTCTTAGATTGCTGAAAGCCATCTCTATCAACACACACAGGTGCATCAATTAATCAGGTACAGTCAATTGATTTGGCTGGCCACCGATGCTAAGATTTTATTGCAATTTATAAGTGGAACAGTGCGGTTGTGTTCAATCTGGTTGCTACATCACTTGCTCGTCAGATATTATGGCGGTCCAAGTTTTATTACCCCGGGAACCTAGTTTATTACGAAGAATGGCCCATTTGGCCATGTATGGATTCGGTTTTTGCTAAGAAAAATGCGCAAACTGCGAATAATGAATCACGCTGAAATCAGCAGCAAATTGCTTATTAGAGTACTAGCAATTATTCAGATTTTCTTCCAGCAATCTTCAACGTATATTTTTATTCGTAATAATCGAGTCAATAAATTAAAGCAGCAAATATGCTTTCACTGTGCACATGAAATGAAAAGTTTATGGGAAACGAATGAAATAATGCGCGCTGCGTTGTTGTTATTGCGGATGCTTGAGGCTACTACCGCCGCACGCCGCCGTCGTTGATGATGATGCTGCTGCTATACAGTGTGACGGTCGGCGATTAGATTACGATCGGAAGCAAAAAGGTGTATCACCGAAGTGCGTATCACGGGAGCATTCCTAAGACATCCGGCCGAACTACGACTGTATTGAATATAATAAATAAAGTCCAACATTTTCTATTTATTGGCCCGCTAGTAACAATTTATCAATTTTCTGGACCGGATAATTGAGGAAAAACAAAATTGATTCGAGTCGCCGCTGGTTGGTACATCTGTAGATAGGTACTTATAAAAAGAAATGATAGCGTAAAGAAAGTCTGACTGGCTGGTCATAAATATCCATTTCGCTATGTAGCAGTTCTTCTATCATCGGTTTGCCGGTTTTTGACGGATTAGCTTAGCAGACGTTGATAATCACTCTTGATAATTTTGCTATTCATGTGTTGTTATGATTCCGACTCTGCGGCCAGAGATAGGATTTGATTTTCGCTATATGCATCAGCCATAACAATCCATCACGGAGCAATTGTTATTTGAATTGGCTATTTGTGGGGTAAAATACCTACTCGGATATGGTGTATTAATTTATCACAATGTTGCAATCTTTGGCAAAAATAAGAGTAATTGAAAAGCGCAATCAAAACAATGAGTTGCAGATTGAAGAAAGATTTAATTTGCTAGTAAGGTAGAAGTGCTACATTTCACCCCCGTAAGGTAAATCTGTAATGCACTGGGGAATATTCACGTCATTCCCATGTTTATAAATTTTTGACTAAGGAATGATTTATTTGATCATTAGCAGTGATCAAGATAAAATCCTTGAAAAGTTATTTAAATAAAATTTCATGCCTCTGCGTAGTGGTTGAAATCTATATCACTCACGCATAGGCGGCTCCAGGTGTCAACGAAGGAGGGAGGGAGAGTTCACTTTTCCAATGAAAGTGATTAATGTACATTCAAAACTCGCTATTGAGCAGTACTAGCCCAAATAGCAAAAAAAGCTCGGGAGGGCTAGTATGAACGTTGACTGTCGATACGGCCAATACCGGCCAAGTTTGGTAAAATCATGAAGATTGATATGTCGCAACGACGGGTTTTGGTTCTTACTGAGAATTGACCACATGCACCTGGGCACCCGATTTTTTTCCGGGATGCCCAATGTGATCATGGATCATCGGTATGGTCGTAAGTGGTCAAAGTAAATCATTTGAGTGAGAAAAAATTGTGTCCAACGAAAACCGGAATTACTCTAAAATCATGTATTGATCCCATTTTTTCCTAACAGATCCAAAAACTTGAATAAGTTCCCGTCAAAATTTACTGATGTTTTTAGAAAAAGATCGAGAAATGATGTTTTTAGAGCTGATTGAATTATGAAATCTATACAAATTTAGACGTTAGGCACACAAAGGCTAAAACAAAAGTGTATGATTGACCATATCAAACAGTTAAGTAAAGATTCATTAAAATCGATGAAAAGCCTGATCAATTTATTATTTTCGTGCAACTGCTCTATTTATGACGCATTCAAGATTCGCTTCGGAAGTAAAACCGCTAGTCCCCCGGTCCATGAGTTGATGGTTCGATAGGTAGAGTACAGGTGGCCTCCCTGGCGTCGGTAGCATTGGTGCTCAGCATGGAAAATAAGATCGACGGAAAAAATCAAGGAAAAAAATGTTACCATGGCCAAACAAATGTTCGGCCCAAACCTGTTCGGTAATTTAAAAAAAAAAATCCTCAATAGCTACATAACAGCAAATGCATCAGCGAGCTATTCTTTTTGAAGCACGCGATGGAATCAAGATTTATAATTTCTGAATTAGGATAATCGCTCTTTGCAGATTTTTTAAAATTATTTTATTATTTAAATTTTTAGCATTTTGCTAGTGTTGTCAAAAATCGTATATGTGGATAAACTAGATATTTAAGGAGATTTAGTTTACCATGCTACCTTTTAGGTTTGTTTTTATTTAAATGTAAAGATCTGGAAACAACATCAACATTTTTTTCTAAGTTTATGAGTCTAACCACACGTAATGCTTTCGAGACAAAGCATGAAACGTCCTCACTAAAATTTATTTTTCATGCATCGCATTATCAATCATCATCGCCACTATCTCTTTTATGTACGCATGATTAATAATAAAAACTGCTTTTCAATAATTAAAAATGTCAATAATTATGAGCTGACTTACAATGGGATTGTAAACTACAGTTCGTTCTATTTAAGTTCAGTCAATTTAAATTTATGTTCTTATTAAAATTGTAGGGAAAGCATAATTGAGTGTAATAATTGCCATTATATTGCAGTTTTTATTAGGCAAACATCAAGTAACAATAAGCGTTACTTTGCACAGCAACATATGTTAAAAAGCATCTGCACACTGGGAACGGGCATTAAATCACAGCGTTATCACGATTGGGTTCCGTACTACTTCATCGTATGGAGAATGGACATATATATTTAAAACAACAAATACAAAACGCATCAGTTCCCTTTTTGCCATCAACTTCTTTGCTTACAAGTTACGACTGATGTAAAAAAAATACACGGGACCATATTTGCAACTCAAACATGAAAACTTTATTTACATTTGAGAGAAATAGAAGTGCACGATATGTTCAAAGTGCTCGATTGGGTTTGAAGCTACACAGCAAAAAATAAATTTTAATATTACATCCAACAGGACGCACTGGAATCATGTCGAAAATCTCATGAAATATTTATGGCCATAAAAATAAACAATTGCAGTAAAATCAGCGTAATGTCAGTTCATGCACTGTATTAATGATAATTTTGTCCTTTTTGGCACCAAATTTTCGACACGATTGAAGTGCATCCACTTTGAAGTAATATTAAAATGTTTTTTTTTGCTGTGTATATTCCATATGGGGGCCGTTTTTCGTTCAGTTTAGAGCAAAATTAAGCTTTTAACTTTCATACCTTTATTTATCATACTTTTATAGAGCATTTTTTTCCTCTGTTCGGAACCTTTCACTACTGCGACCAGTAATTTGATCTATTGTAGTATATCCCGTGTCCTTAGCTTAGTGCATGTCGTTTTACTTCACCACTATTGAGAAATGATTTTTTACAGTTGTCTTTTTTGCATTTATCACAAGGATCCGACTCTAATCGAATGGTCTTTCTATTTATACTCTCCGGAGTGAAACACCCTCCAAAGGCGCGCCCCTTTGTCAGTCAAAATTGGATTCCTTAGCAACAAAATTAAGGAATGACACCGATAATGACCATGCATCAGAACCCTAGTCTTAAAACTAGGGAACAACGAATAGAAGATAAGGAATCACACAGATGAAGACTAACTAACTCATTTTTTCTTGTTTCAAGATCATCCTCGGTGGACAAAGCCGAGTCTTGTCACTGTCAACAAGGCATAAAAAGTAACAAGGACTAATATGTGTTCTTTTGATTACTGAAAAATCCTGTTGTACTAGTTTGAAGTAGTCAGAACTATGAATCGGTGGTAGATCTTACATCCCGTAACGTACAACGAAAAGGTGATCTACCCACGCTACGGGGCTTTATACACACTAATCGAGTCAGTACGGTTTTACCGAGTTTTTGAATTGCGGAACTGTTCGGTAAAAGTTTAAAAATCTGTGGAAAATGTATTAATGAGAAAATTTGTTCTGAACTTGTACATACTTAGTTCTGTTAACCCCATTTAATGATAGAAAATAAAATTGGTCGATTTCATTGATTCCTTACGGATAACGGTCATTTGAATTTTTACCGACTTTTTCAGTAATTCAAAAACCCAGTAATTTGACTGACTCCTGTAAAAAAATCTTAGTGTGTAGAGCATAGTGTTTGCAAAAAATGTAAGCATGATTTTCTTACGAGAACTGCACAAGTAGCTCTTACAGCAGCCTGTAGTGAATAAGTACATTTTTCCAGAATATTTTTAATGTTCTAAACTTTCATCAGATAATTTTCTAGAATTAATATGTTGATGGGAATGTATTTATTTCATAGAAATAGTAAAGTTTATTGTTATGCTATGTTCAGACTGAGCAGTAATAACGTATGTTATAAGGCTACCTGGTTGACATTTTTCTTCGTCATAATTATTATAACACTGTAGTCTGAACACGGCATTGCACTACTATTTGAGCTGATTTACAATGACAACACTACATAATTTGTTCATGTCGTGTTTCCTTATATATTCAATGCATTTCCAAATAAAAACTGAAAGATAATCTTAAATTCCCTGGTTGGGTGCTGGAGATTATAGTATATAATATATAAGCAAACATGGAAAATCACTTACGTTCATTTCGTGCATGCGTTTGTAACATGTGTTTCTAACTTTTTTCATAAACAGAATTCCGTAAAATTATATTTGAAGGTCTTCATTCTATCAGAACAGGGTGAAGTAAAAAATACATTATATTTTGTTTTTCGAACTGGGAAATATTCGCTGGGTTACGAAGACTTGTGATCTAGATAAAGTTATTCCAACGTAAAATAGGTTTATTTTAGTAGATTATTAATTTGCAAACAGTGTATTACCAAAACACTATAACCAGACTATAACACTTAACAAAAGACAAAGGACAAATATTGAAACAAAATTCAGTAGACTATTGTAAGAGTTTCCTTGCACAAATAGATCTCTCGAAGTTATTCCAAATTCCAATTGACCTATTGTACGTTGTTAGCCTAGTCAAGTACACCATGAAATCAAATTTAAAATTGTTCTATCACCCCCAATGTCAACAGTTACCTATTTGAAGCTATTTTTCCAGGGTTGAAGTTAAAATACAATTTTTGATTGTAAGGTTTTTTACTTTGAAAAAAGAGAATGCTTTTCGGCAAACAGACTTGTTAAACAATACTTATTTCATCAGGAACACACATCGACGAACAGCTGCTACATGTCATCGCTATTAAAACGGCGGCATGTTGAAAGTGTATTTATACTTTAATGGACACCCTATTTTTGTCTTTATATTTATTTAGCTTAATCAGTAAAGTTATGCGATGATTGCAGAATAAGCTATTCTTATCAAGTTTATTACATACTCAGGGAAAATTGCCCTACCGGTTGGTGATGTAAGTTTGCATAGGCGAGCTAGCAGTTATATAAAATTGATGATTGCATTCATTGTTTATAAAAACGCTTACGTCAATTTTCAAAAGTATCCAAATTCATTCACTAGGATCACAGTAACAACTAAAAATGTTTGGTTCTTTTCTAATGCTAGGTTTAGACTGGAGAGTTATTACAGCTTGAATTGATTATTGATGTGTTTTTTTTTTGTAATAACAATTATTATAAATTGTTATAACTCTGCAGTCTGAACATAACATAAATTTACCAGCAAAATTCAATATGAAGTTATTTGAACTGTATGTCACATCGTAGAAAATGAAGTTATTTTGCTTTGCCACTCATTGAAAGTCACTGTTCAGCTTTCATAAAACATAATTACCATTATTTGATACAATAACATACAATTTTAATTGAACATCTTCATACTATGAAGTGCATCAAACAGGCGGTTATGGGACTGGACTCCATTCATCTCAATTTTTCGTTGCTGTTTGCACGTTTTGGATTGAACGTAGTGAAATAAAAAAAACCTAACTTCAATAAACTTTTATTACCCCTATAAGACCTATCATTTTGACGCTACCTGGTCTGAACACGTTGGACACCAGATGCGAAATTTCGAGCAAACCGCCCCGATCGGACATTGCACTTTCCAGTCATCAATATATAAACTTAATCCGTATTCACGCGGTGTGCTTTTTGGGTTGGCAGCTCCCAATAAATTTACACGTTATTTGTTATTTTCCGGCTTTGAGTCCCAATAACCTTGACCATTTAGTGGCAATGTTCCGGATTCTCAACACTCGTGAATTACCTTGATCTTGGAGCGTGTGCCGGATTTCGGTCAAATGTTCGACTCTGATTTGGCGGAACAATAATTTTCAGATCCAACATTTAATTATTTCACGTGAATTTGAAAGACAACCTCAATCGAACCTGTGACCGAAAATAAACAATTAAGCCAATTAAAAGTGCCTGCACATCCGTCACGCAAACAAAATTTTCTCTACCTACCGCAATTTTACACATCGCGATGGAAACATCTATCGCATTGTATTCAACAAGTAGTAAGCCATTTGGGAAAGTATCAACGAAATGCTAGAAAAAGTTGAATAGACGTGCTCGGTAAGCAAGTGATAAATTTCAGAAAGTGACATGTTATCCCCACCAAACTAGCCTTTTCACACATTTATTAAAACAATCCATGCCACAGTGCACAAAATTCGTATTCATCGGTGAGCACGGCTTTAAAATGCTAATTTTGCACTCAAATTCATAACGATAGAGTTGCAGCGGTGCAATTTGACTTTCGAGTCGATGCACTTTCGGTGCATCTGGAATTCATGCATTCGTGTACTAATATGACTTGAATTTCTGAAGAAGTGAAACGATGTTTATGAAATCACATGAGATGCATTTGAATGGAAAGTTTCTACTGTTTCGTTGAATCCGTTGCTTTTAATGGGAAGGTTTTCGGGAAGAGCTTCAACGTGACAAGTTTTTGTTCCTTGAGCTTGTAATCAACTGTCGCCCCAGGCTCAGATTAAAAAAGGAGTCGATGGGGTCATGGCCAAGACCCCCACTCTAGAATTGTAATCCTTATATGCGGACGATATTTCAAGTGCTCTGCAAATATCAAAGGATTTTTCTAAATTTTGTGAAGTTTTGCATTCACAGCAATAAGTACACCACCACCTGATTTTTTACCTGATAATGATAAATCGCGGTCACATCGAAACACGCTAAATTTACTACCAAAGACCTCTTCGCTATTAACACTTTCAGACCAACTCCAGTTCAATTCTCATATTGACAATGTCATCACGAAAATTGCCAAGAACTATGGAATTCTATGTCGCTTGAAAAACGATTTAACTATTGGTAGTAAAATACAGTTATACAAATCAATCATCTCCCCTCATCTAGATTTTTGCCCTTCCATTTTATTATTGGCCAATGAAACACAAATATCGATATTACAGCGTTTGCAGAATAAAGTAATGCGTTTGATTTTAAGATGTAATAGATTCACTTCTTCAACTTTTATGCTGGAAGCTTTGCAATGGCTGTAAGCGAATCAAAGAATTGTGTTTTTGACTATGGTGTTCATTTTTAAAGTAGTTAACGGTTTGCTGCCTCGATATTTGTGTGATCGGATTGAAAGAGGAAGTGATTTTCATAGATATAACACTAGAAACGCGGATGAAGTAAGAACACCACATCTTTTGAATAATGCTTCACAAAATTCATTATTTTTCAAAGGTATAAATGTTTTCAATTCGATGCCTAGACACATCAAGCGTGCAACTACACTTACAGAAGTTAAGAGACGTTGCATTTCACATGTAAAAACTGTTTATTGAGCAGTTAAATTTGTATGAATGGATAAATCATGTATCTTGACAAAGTTATCTCTAACGGATTATTTTGTATGGAGACTGTCATAAAGACATTTTAGTGATTTGTGTAGCATATACAAAAAACAACATTGTTTGCCTCGATGGTGATGATGGATTTTTATTTTTTTGATTTTGTTGTAGTAATAGTAAAAATAGCTTTGACAATGGTTCGAGCTTCGCGCGCGGAATCCAGGTATAAATGACTAATACGTGGAAATTGTGGCAAAAGCCTTGAATTAGTAAAGGGTTGACTGGAAGTCGTTTCCTTGGATATAGTCCTGGCACTGCGTAAGCTTAAACGTGTAAATCCCAGGTCACGTGTAAATGGAAGTATTGTCGAGGATTATACTTGGAATCTTGATAACTAGTTACACCTTTGAATGTTTTTGGTTGATGCCTATAGCATATTTACCAGGACATTTATATTTGTAATTGTAACCAGCTCGATTTTGTTTGCAAACCTGGTTAAAATGTTTATATTTAATTATCTTAAAGATAACTCGTCCAGCTCAAACCTTTGTAGGTGGTAAGAGGTGGGACCATCATCATCATCATCATCATCATCATCATCATCATCATCATCATCATCAACTAGTTTCTGTTAAAATTATTATATCATTTTTTTTTTTTATTATTATAGTCACTTTCACACTCTTGGGTTATTCGTGACTTGTCCGGGGGTGAGATTTGAACTCGTGACTTTTGCGTGAGAGGCATGGATGTTAACCACTACGCCGGGTTGCCCCCTATTATATCATATGTGCAGCCGCTTATTTTATTTTGAATTTCATTATTTTATACGCAATACAATTTTGGCACTAGACTGTAATTTCACTTAAAAAAGAGTTACTTGATAAACTAGCGACATGGTCACTTACGTTGTGCTGGTCAGGGGATGAAGCTGCTGCTTACTGTCCGAAATCCCTCACGTTATGTGAGATGCCATGATCCTCGGGCTCAGCTGTGTTGTCATATTCTACCTCAGGTGAGTGCGTCAGTTGTGCCGAAAATACGCATGTCTACATGTGCCCGGCTGACACGGATGAAGAATTCCTCGGAGCCATATCATGTGAATTTGGAAGACCGCTGACTGGGTATGGGTTTATAGTTTCCCTTTTTTAAACTGCATCGTAGGATGATGATTAACCGGCGGTATGTTGAAGACATGGTTTGCTGCTGAAAGAAGCTCTCGATCAGGTGGAAGAAAACGGGGGTTGCCATGATTTCTGATGTGGAACTGATAGGAACTGTTGTTTTTGCTATTGCTGTTAACGTTGTCCTGGTCGTTTTGTCGATTGCTGCTCCGGTGGCCGAAAATTTTGCTGTGATTGGTACTGTAACCGTTGTCGTAATTCATGTTTCGATGATTATGAGGATTTAAACTGTTGCTGTGTATGTTGTTCCTAACGTTAGAATAATTTCGTGCTATATTTTGTTTTCTTTGCCTTCTAGCTTTTTCAGCATTTTGTTGATTTAGCCGTCGTAATGTGCGCGCATCGTAATCTGACCAGTCTGCCTTCTGGGACAAAAGCGTAAGAAGCCAAGAATTTTTTGGAAACAATTTTAATGTACTTCAGCATGACAGAAATTTTCTCTTTTCTAAGAAAAAAGTCTGGGGAGGAATGAGGACTCCTCATCAATATTCAATTTACTTCTTAAGAAATTAAAACTATTAAGCACAAAGAATTCGAACATGTTTGGGCCAAAGCAACTATTGCTGAAGAAACGCATATTTTTGCATATGTGTATTTCCCACCCGATCATGTTAGTAAACAATCATTTTAATTATTTTTCCAAATCGTAGAAACTATTATGTCAACTTTGGAACCAGAAGTAAAATTGCACATTTATGACGACTTCAACCAACGCAAGGCACAATTTATCTTAGACAATGAGAATGAAGCATTCTTACTCCCAGTCGTAGGCGAAGAAGAAACATTACAATTTATTTTTGACAACATTTATTATTTTCAGCCGGCGCCGGTGGTATAGTGGTAAGCGTGACTGCTTTCTAACACCCCGATAGGTCTGGGTTCAATCCCAACCGAGGTCGGTGGGATTTTTCTGAGGCATAAAAATCTCTGGTCACGTCTTCCTTCGGAAGGGAAGTAAAGCCGTTGGTCCCGGCCCATGTGTGTTGAATAGGTGCGATATCCTACACAGGTGTGGAAGCTGCCTTCCTGCACATTCGATTGCCGTCAATAGATGGCAATCGATGTCCGTCGGTGATTGGCACTAGATTGCGGAACAGAGACCGACGTTAAATAAAGGAAAAAAAAAACATTTCTTATTTTGGCCTACATCAAATTAATCATGTAAAAAATAAACAGAATTCATATTTAGACCTATTATTTACAAATTGTACTGATGACTTCTGTGTGGGTACATCATAAGCTCCATTATGAAAAAAATACCACACAGTATACCACACAGCTATTGAGTACTCAATTTTTATTCATAATACTTCCTCCTCCGGGCGACTGGGTATACGAAGTACTGGACTACCAGAATACAAATTATGAAGCAGTAAATAGTAGACTATGTACAATTAATTGGCAGCATGCAGGGTTACTTCCACTCACTTGCTAAACAAAATATTTTTCATAATTATGAAATTATTAGATGTTAAAATGATAATTAGTACTTGCTTGTTAGACGAAGAAGTTGTAAAGTATGTGTTTGACTCATAAAACCTGTCAATTTAGCTTTCAGAGCGTCGCCTTCAGCGATTTTATGATTCGTGAGCGCTCACGAATAGCAAAATCGCTTATTGTGACGCTCTGAAAGCAATATTGACAGGTTTTATGTGTCAAACACATGCTTTATAACGTCTTTTTGTAACTTACAAGTACTAATTATCATTACAACGTCTAATGGTTTCATAATTCAGGAAAAAAACAGTTTTTTTTTTAATAACGAAGAACGTATTGAATCTGTCCAAAAGCAATTTCTTTTGTATGTTCTTCGACGACTACATTGGACTGCACTTTCTCTACCATCCTATGAAGCACACTGCATGCTCATCTATCTACAAACACTAAAGGAACGGCGTGACCTCTTCAGTCATTTTGTTAAAACACATGCAGCACAACTTACGTAAAAAAATTATCCCATCAATTGAATGATGCACCTGTATAACATAAGTTGCGAAGAAATGGACATCACTATGTCCAAAAACCAAATAAAAACTCGACTAAGAGAAAATAGAAATAATGCATAGCATGTAAGTAAACATTGTAAACATTGTATGTTGACAACTATGCTTGAAGAGATAAATAAATTTGTAAAATAAATAAATAGATATACTTTTTGAAGTATTTCAGTTTTTAACATTTTCTTTTATAATTTTTACTCAAAATTAGTAAAAAAAAATTAACGTGTGTATTTTTCACAGAAAGACTTTACATTCTAAACTACGTTGTTTCAGACGTCGTTTTCATCAGAAGTAAAGTTTTCGTGCTACAATGTATTGAAACATGTCAACGACGGCATTTTGGAAAAAAATAAAATAAAATAAAAGATCCAACATGGCCGAATTTTTGAAAAAATGCGATGACACAATTCTGCAAAGTTTCATGCAAAGCGAGAAGGTCGAGACAATATTTTTATTTATTTTTATACTATTATGCCTGTAATTTCTCCGATAACTAATACTTTCTAGTCGGTCTGGACATCAAGATAAAGCTTGTACAGAAAATTCACATGCACGCTGAACCAATGTAGTAAGAGAACTCTAAGCTATTTTGATCACCATCTGGAAGGCCATCAACAAAACAATTTTCCCTAAAATTGTAACTTCCTAGATTGCCAAGATCAGGGTTGTTAATTGATTACCATTCATAACGTCAGCGTTAACGTCTACAATGGTGAATAATTGTTATCAAATGAATAATGGTTATCAATTAACAACCGGTTAAGATATCAGGATCACAAGATATTCCATGTTTGGAATCAATAAAGCCAAATTCCATATGCTGCGTAGTCCATTTAGCATAAATCACGGGTTTGCAAAGCATTTTTTTTCCATCTCTTACAATAAGTTAAGTCCGTAGATAACTTCCCACACAATGAATGATTATGATTTATGTTTTTAAACTCTAGCGATCTTTTTTTTTCTACATTATCGGTCTATCTCCTCAGCTATGGTGATGATTGGCGTTCATTGTAAACGTACGTTATATTGACCTTGCGTCGTCACTCTTCATCCCAGACACTCTACGCAAAACTAGCCGTTCGTTTCGTACGATGTCAATGAAGTCGCTGCAAAGAGTAATTTGCATCAACAGACGTGGTAATCCATTTCATTTCCTTGCTAATTAGTTATTATGTCGAGTTCGTACATCCACCTTGGGCTGCAAAGTTTAAAATAAGTTCTAACACTTTCTACTGATGGACATTCTCTGTGCTTCGTTAAAAGATAGTGAAAATGGTACCAACCTGCCAATGCAGCCCAGAGGCCGCAGATAAATAGAAACTTCCATTTCCTCTTCCATTATGTGTGCACAACAGCTAAGCATCGATAGATTTCTCGCTCTACCATTGCGTCTTCTGCAAATAGCCTAACAATGTCACAGTTTTACTTGCTTGCATCCCAAATTCAGCAAGAGGTGATTTTCTCAATTCATTCATAATTGGCGAATGTGAAATACTATCTAAAAATGGGAGAGTTTGATTCACAACGACACTCTTTCCCAAACCTGGAATGCCTCGGGCCGAGTTCATTTGTTCTCTCCCACCGGTTTTATATTATTTGGATTCAGTTTCAAACAGCGCCTCGAATCTGCGCGCGAGGAAGACCTAGGTGGAGGAATAAGCTGATGAGAAACCTTTCAGAAACAGAGAGAGTGAGACGCGAGTTTTTGACGCAACTACAAATGCCCGGATACCTACAGTGAGCGCTTGAGGAAAGAAAAGTAAAGTGAATGATGATAAGCGAAAGCAAAACAATTTGCGAAGAGTTTTGTGCATGGAAATGAACACTGGAGAAGGAAAAAACCAACATCAAAAGAACTGCAAACTGTTTTGTACTGTAAGATGCTTTGTAATCCCGCTATGAGCCACAAAGTCGAACGCGTGCATGGGGCGCGAGAGTCCACGCACCGGAGAAAGAGCGCGCGAATGTGGGAAGATTTGAGTATTTGCACACATATGTTTGTGTTAGTTTACCGGTGAATGCTGTGTTTCATGCTAATTTGGCTTATTTTATGTTTCTTAAATTATGGATGTAGTGATAATCTGTGTACTTTGTTGCTTTGGCGATGATGAATGAGCAGTATTCACATGCGGAGATTTTTGTTTGACGATACTGTCGACCCAGTAACACAAGTCACGAACTTCCAGTTCCGTGTGTGGTTTACGTAGCTATCATGACAGGAATCATAGCATAGTCATTCATAGGGGAAGTTGGATCGATTTGAATTCTCTATGCTGTTGGTAAACATAGTTCACAGTAATACAGCTGTGTTCGATAAAATAACAGCGCATGCCGATTTTCATACAAAATGGTCAACTTTGACATGAACTTTGTTCACTTATGATCAATTAAGCTGAAACGTTCGTCAAAGAACTATAAATATGTTCAATTTCACGATTACAAAATATTAAATTTTTGAAAGCCCACGACGGAAAGTGAGACACCAGGTAAAATTGTTAAAAATTTACATCATTTCAAAGTTGATCATTTTGTATGAAAATCGGCATGCGCTGCTATGTTATCGAACACAACTGTACAGTGTACATTCAGAGGATGAATGGCACTGTAGCTATACAACCCTATCAACTCAGTAATGTACAGGGGCTTTTTCTGTTATGATAGCAAAAACGGTCACCGTAGTCCAAAGATTACAACAAGCTACGACCGACGATCGTTCAAGCCCGTGTACAAGAAGCTATTCAAATGAAATGACATCCCCAAAAGCAGTTTACAATGAAGTAATGAAATTGGGTTGTTATCGAAATGCTTAAGGAGAAGTTTACAGGCCCGAAAAATAAAAAAAAAAAATATATTTTCGGTACGTTTTTATTTTTCTAAAAATATCGGGAAAAATTATCAAAAACCCAAGAATATCAGTTTCTTCCTTAGATTTTTTTTCAAAAATAACATGTAAAAATATTTTTTTCTATTTCATCATGAAAAACAATTGGACTCACAGCAAAACCGAAAAGTCGATGTTTTGTGGTTTTTTGAGTGCATCTGTACGCCAAATGACTTTTAAAAAATGTTTTTGCACATGAATTTTTTTTGAAAAATTAGAAAAAAACGTATTTATTTCTCGGAGTGTTGAACTGCCATGTAAATCGGAAAACTATCCGTTGATCCGGCATCCGGCGCACATCGTACCTCTGGCAAACAGAGCGGACAACAACACGTCGGTTTGGAGCAGATACAAATGATCAGCTTACTCTTGTGGTACAGTTTGGGCTTATGACAAGGATGTAGCCAGGTTTGAAGTTAGGGGGGGGGGGGGGGGTCGAAATGTGGATAAATCCCAATAGGCCGAATGCTTTAATGTTGCATAGTTTAGGGGGTAGCTGCTCCTGCCGCCCACTGGTTACGCCCATGGCTGATTAGAAGAGTATATATTAAACTTTATATAAGTACAAAAAATGGTAAGGAAGAGTAAGTTTTTCAAATTGAATTGATGAAAAAAATCGTAAAGATTTATGAAGGTTTGGAGGTCATGCAAATGGTTTGAAGTTTGTATGGGGATTACTGTGCAAGCAGTTTAAATTTTACAAATATGGCACTCATTTTGGTTTTAGTTGTTTAAACGCTATAAATATTTACTATGTGGTTGTTATGAAAATGACTAACACACGTGTTTCTGTTACGGTCTGTTTGGTAGTATTTATTTTACACTTTTTAGAAAAGGCATAAAATATTGCTTTTCGTGCCACCAAAAGCAATATTAGATTCCATTTGTAAAAAGGATGAAATACATGCTATCAAAATGCTACCAAGCCTTGTGTTTGCATGTGTGTTACGAAATACAATAGAGTAAAGCCTGGTATGCAGCTGAAAAGTAATGACGTTTAAGACACAATAGGGCACGGAATGCTAAAGAAATTACTTTTCCTTAGCATTTCTTGATCCAGTACGCAGTTCAAAAGAAATCGGTAGAGGAAAGATCAATTACATTAGTATCGTAATCGATATTAAGATGGTGCATTCTAAATGCAATTTCACTTTCTTTGCGGAATTATGGTCTGATCAATTATTCCGTTAGGTAATTTTAACGTTTGTTGTAAAAATGATGTTTTGGATTTTCCCAAAAAAAAAAAAAAAATTGACAGCTATAGGGAGGTGTTTTCTGGTAAATGTTGAGATTATAGGGAGGTGTCGTCAAATTTTAAAATAAACAATTATTAGTATTTATGTTGTTTTGCAATAAACGCCAACATTACCTAACGGAATAATTGATCAGATCATTATTCCGCAAGGAAAGTGAAATTACATTCAGAATGAGCCATGTCGATCACGATACCAATGTAATGGATCTTTTCTTTACCGATTTCTTTTGAACTGCGTACTGGGTCAGGAAATGTTAAAGGAAAGTAATTGCTTTAGCATTCCGTGTCCTATCCCGTAGCACGTAGAAACGTCATTACTTTTCAGCTGCGTACCAGGATTTAAGGTGGAGCTTGTTTTGAGGTTTTCGACGCCTGTGCAAAATAAAACTCATAGTTTTAGCACTTGTTTGGAAGCTCTTTTAGAACCAAAAATCACAAAAAATGGTGATGTTTTCGAAGAATTATAGGCAAAATTATGTTTCAGGATGATAAATTACAACATTTGTATCAACTTTTAATGCGTAAAAAAAGTAGAAGGGTCTGTGCCTAGAGTCACGAACGGAAGCTTGACGTAAGACCGCTAGTGCATGGAATAAATGTGAAGAGCATTTAGTTCTTTTAATTGATCAATTATCTATTATCTCAACTCTTTCCGTTTTTGAATTGTAGGCGTACCAAATTTGTAGTGATCTTTTTCAAAGAGAAAGTTGATTAAAAGAATCAATCAAAATCACTTGCACCACTGCTTCCAAGTTTGATTACAAGATTACAACTCTGGAGAGCATTATGTGTGGTCGTTGGGGGCTTGTAGTTCTGAATATGGACAAACAAGCACAGCTAAATTCTATTACAACTCTTTACTGATGTAAGCTTGATGGCCCGTTTTATTGAAGAGGACATCCATGGCCACTTACGCTTGGCGTGTTTAGTGTAGGTGACAGCATCACGGACCTCATTTTCCAGGAACACCTTCAGCACACCTCGTAGATCAGACCGGAATTACGTTTGACACCACCACGGCGAGCCAGACGACCGATGGCGGTTATCTCGAAGAACTTTGCGATGACGCTTGGCGCCTCCTTTACCAGACCTTTTCCTCCTTTACCACGACCAGTCAATTGTTGCTTGTTTGTGAAGGAGTGGACTAGCCACCACCTTCCTACTGTTGCTATTGCTGTTCACCACGCTGTCCGAAGCGAAAATGAGCTAATGCCATACAGCAGCGCTCTTTTATATCTTTTCAGGTTAAAGCAGAATGATGTGCAACCAAGTGGTATAAAAGCTACAAAGACTTCTCCCGTTATGAGTAGTTTGCTATCAAGTAGCGACACCGGTTTTTTTTTCCTTTTGCGTACACGGCGAATGAGAACGACCCAGATTTGAGTTTAGTTCACTCATAATCGCCAAAAGTGCAGGATCTCAGTGATGAGTAAATTTGTTTCATGGTTTCCTGTGGAAAACCTAAAAAATCTGCCAGAAAATGAGGAAATTGACGAAAATTTTATTCAGTCTCGGAGTGGTACCAATAGCACGTAACTCTTCATTGTGTATCTTCGTTCACGCATTTAACGGTTGATTTGAATATTATCAGTTCCGCGAACTACTCGCCGCAGCGCTGGCATCGGATCACTTTGACGTTTCTATACATTCTATAGAACTTTTATGCAATATTGTTTGCGAGTTAGCGAGCAAGCTTGTTTTCCGCGAGAAGCCTGAAAGATGTCGCTACTGAGGTCCTATGTTTTGAGATACTATGTTTTCAGGAAAAACTTTTTCAAAGTGTTACGT
The DNA here is from genome assembly GCF_037179485.1 of Ochlerotatus camptorhynchus. Taxonomy (NCBI): domain Eukaryota; kingdom Metazoa; phylum Arthropoda; class Insecta; order Diptera; family Culicidae; genus Ochlerotatus; species Ochlerotatus camptorhynchus. The sequence goes on from NW_027041028.1 coordinate 56,467, forward strand.
CTGTTTGTCTGTGCCAATAGACTTAGTGAATCCAATCTTTACTTTTCTCAAATTCAGGAATTTTTCCCTGGAAAATCCTGAAAAAACCTGGGAAAACATGAGGCAAATTTACTCATCGCTGAGTTCCTGCACTTTATTTCTTATTTCTGAGATAACTAAACTCAAACCGGCATGTTCTAAGGCATAACATCTCTGATCCTTCGGGAAGTAAAGCCGTTGGTCCCCGGTTGAGTTGATGGGTCGATTGGTAGGGTCCAGGTGTGGGAGCTGCCTCCCTGGCGTCGGTAGCATTGGAGCTCAGTACGGAAAACAAATCTCGCGTCACTTTTCAATAGGTCCTATATACCTTGATCGATTCTCTTCATCGACACTCTCTTTCATAAATAACTCGGCTTCACAAATGTTTCGTCGAATTAGATGCTAGATTGTTGCTTCTTCCATCGAAAATATCCGGCCGTGGCGATTCAAAGTTGATCAAGGTTGATCAAAATAATTTGTACCCCTGCTTCCAGTTTGTTTACATGAGAATTTTGTGTGATCGTTGGTTGTGAATATGGACAAACAGGCAGATGAATTCTTTTCCTACTCTTTACTGTAATAAGCTTGGAGCCGTTTTGTTCCCAAAGTTGGTGATGATTTAACCACCGACAAACCGACATGACACTTAATTCTGACTTATGTCCGAAAATCGTAAACGGCCGATTTAAATGTGCAGTGATCCGAACTGTCAAACCATAGGATTTTTTATCTAGATAAAAATAATTTGTCCAGAATAGATCAGACACGAACAATTTATAACTTTTGCATGCGGGTTCATGGATTAGGTGAAAATTTCCCGCGAACACGGAGCCAGATGTCAGTAGTGTGCTTTAGTCAGAAATGTTATTGTTTTTGCTATGGTCATTCATGTTGGTTTGTCGGTGATTTAACCTCCGAAACCAAACAGAGTGCGTCTCTGTCACTTCAAAACGTAGATGACATCCATGGCCGCTTACGCTTGGCGTGTTTAGTGTAGGTGACAGCATCACGGATCTCATTTTTCACCTCGTAAATCAGACCGGAGATACGTCAGACACCGCCACGGCGAGCTAGACGACGGATGGTGGTTATCTCGAAGAATTTGCGTTTGGTTCTGAATATGGCGATGAGTGTGCAAAATATTACGTAATTCCATCCTCCCTATTCGCACACACCCGAGGATCGGAAGCGAATGCCACTTTGACATGTTGCGTCTACTTACTACTCTCTGATGACTGTGCTGGGGAAGCAGCTTATGCATGTAGGTAATTGGTGGATTTGTTAGTTAATTCGACGCTTTTGGACAATGCTGGAAATTTACCAGTTTTTCAATAGTTTCTTGTTAAAAATCAACAATCGGAAGCATATTTCTGATCGATTGGTGATTAAATTATTGAAATTGGACCAGGGGCAGCTGAGTTATTAACGTTCAAAATCTTTCTTAATTTGTTACATGTTCCATTTTCGGTTTTCACAAAGTGTACCCCCATACAGAAATCAAAAAGGGCAAAAGTTCTAGTCAGCGAGGGAGAAGAAATTCGAATTGAATGCTTAACCCATGTAATCATTCAAAAATGTCTAAAACGTATTTATTTACTCTAAAAAATCATAACTGGAGCAGAATGTGACCTCGAACCTCGAAAAAATTGCGATCATATTGTATTTATTGTGTTCGCCAAGTTTTGACAATAACTATGAGTACAAATATGTGGTTTCTTTATGTCCTTCACACCATCATAGGGTATCTAAAAATTTGCAGGAAAATCATCCATGTACGAGAAAGTTGTAAACCTTGAATGAAAGATTATGTGTATCGAATTAGTTTAATTCCAAAAGCTTGTTTAGAGAAATTTAATTTTTTTTTCATCTAAGGTCAAACTTTTGCCCCACCTTACTCCAATTCACTCATGGTGGGTGGTATTGAATCCTCAGAACCACATTAGACGAACTCAGACATGTCAAGGGTACTCCTTGGATGTCACCAGCTTCTGACTTGAGCTAAATTCCATCATGTGACGCATCAACTTACATGTAAATATCATATTAGGTCGTATAGGTTATATTGAGTGTCCGGGACGACATTGACCACATGTTTCGATAACCTCAAATAAAGCGATCAAAATCCGTCATTCAATACATCAAATTGCATTCTTCACTGTTGTAAAACCAGACCCATGATGATATGATTCATAAATAGTTTAACTTCTCTACCTTTAATACAGTTTTGAGCATTATCATAGGAACTTTAATTAGTTACATTTACACATTTTAGGTCATTCACTTGTCTGGGGATGAGATTGGAATTCGTGACCTTTACCGTGAGAGGCATGGGTGCTAACCAATATGCCGGGACCGAACCAATTTGATAACAATTAAAGTATGATAAAAATGTAAAAATATTACAAAACAGGGTAAATTGATAGTTGAATATGTGCCGGACAACAACCCAATTTCATCACATCACCGATAGGCTTGTTTATTGTTGTCATGGAAACCACATATAAAATTTTCAAAACATTCTGGCCGCTATTACCAAATATAGAGCGATATTAGAGAAATTGAAACATCTATAGTAAAAGCTCCGTGCCATGATGTCGATGTAATCGGCGAAGCCAAGAAGCTGGATGGACTTCCTGAAGATCGTGCCACTCGCCACTATCCCAGCTCTTCTGATTTCTCGTTCTAACGCGATATTGAATAGCAGACACGAAAGTCCATCACCTTGCTGTAACCCCCTTCGAGATTCAAAGGGACTCGAGAGTGTCCTCCATACTCGCACAACGCACATCACTCGATCCATCGTCGCCTTGACCAATCGTGTCAGTTTATCCGGAAGTCCTTACTCGTGCATAATCTGCAATAGTATGTATGATGCCCCCTTTTTGTAAATCGTATTTAACTGAAATTTACACTACTTTTTCAACCTGTGTTGATACTAGTAACTTACAAGGAATCAGTTCAATTGGTTGTATGACAACCGAACGATGGCGATGGGTGGATAGAATTATCATTATATTGCTTTTCCCAAGAAACCTTTCTTATTATTTCTCATATTTGTTCACCTCCTAGTTACTGTCTAAAATCCAAGAAGATTGGCTGTGGTAACATTGTAACATTGGCTGTGGTAACATTGGTAACATGTCAGTACGGGGATACGAAAGATACCAATTAAAAGTGCACGTTATGAAATTTGAGACGCATCCTGATAACAGTTGAGTTAACAACATCCCATCGGATAATTTTTCATATCATTAATAAATAATCAATCACTGCCAAACATCCACATGTAGCTAGTGGGTGGATTGAGCATGGTGCTGTTTTTTTTCTCTCATGAGCTGCACGCTTCAAACATCAACACCGCCACCGCCATCATCGTCATCGTCATCTCGTTTGAACGCCAGTGTTTTACTGTAGAGTGGAGTGACTTTTGCCACCGAATCCCGTAATCTACCTATATCAATACAGAGTTGTGAAAAGGGTCTATCAGCTTTTGTAAACAATTACTTCTTTCGGTGATTTCTAGGAATTCACGACACGCCCACGCAAACCAAGTCTTTCCCTACCCGTTGATGATGTTGGTTTACGTGGGTGAATCTTGAATTCCTAGACATCTTCGAGAGAAGTCATTGTTAATAGAAGCTGTTAGGCCCTTTTTACAGCTCTATATTGATATACTCTATGCAGTATATAGAGAACAGTGAATGGAGCAAATGGTGTAGTGAGAAAGAGAGTGAATAAACTCCAACTCCATCTCCGTTGCAGCCGTTCGGATGAGATAGGCAGGAGTGTAGTGAATGGTCCACTGAATCCAGCGTTGGGGTCGTTCTCTTTGGCAGCGTTTATTTGTGCTTCTCGTTGGGGCTGTGTTGTTATGCTATGTTGTGGTCTGAGGATCAGCTCGTGCATGAAAATTCACTCGGAAGACAAAAAAGTAAATCAACGTTCAGTCTTGGCCAGTCCGTCGACCATTTATGACGTGTTTCTTTCAATAGATGCGCACCTCGCGTACTTAGCCGGCATTTTCCGACCCGAACCATTCTGCATACAAGTGTGTGAAGTCTCGACAAGCTCTTCTCCTAGCTGCTTGTGCGTACATATGAAGAGAGGTGAAATCCAAGGGATGACGATAATTGTCTAACCTGTTCTAATCGAGTAGTGTGGTATTTTTGTGGGAAAGTTCAAACAATCTAAGTGGCTTGAATCTTTCATATTTTGAGTGTGCACCATCTCCACGTTCTGTACGAGAATAATCATTGTGTCAGAAGAATCCGATAGTGTTTATCTGCAATTAAAAATTCGATTTCGCATACTGAACATCGTGTGTGCTTTAAAACCTGTTCTATTGAAGTTTGTATAACGGACCAGTCATTTTAAAGGATTTGAACAAAATGTTACTGCGAAATGGCATATGGTAAGTAATGTTTGTTGAAGTCGTTTGCCTAGATACTCTTTTTCGCTTGTTTTGCCTGCTATCCTCCTTGCTTCTGATGCATTCCACTCTGCACAGCGATGCAGCGTGATAACCAATATCTGCATAATTTATAATCACGTCGTCTGCAAAACGGCATCCCGCAGAAGAAGATGATTAGGCGTATTTCTTGCAACAACGTCGTCTGATGGCCGGTACGCGTTGCTTTGCTGCCATGCCAAGTCCTCCTTAGTTGACATGTTGCAACCTATATAAAAAATACATACTGTTAGATATTACGCCTTGTCTTTCGCTATATGGTTAATAGGCCTGTCTATAAAGAAGTCCATACAAGCAGTCAAAGACACCTGCTTCTGGACCCGACTAGCCTATCGAATACGGATGCTGTACGGACCAAAAGCAGTAGCCGCAGTGAAATGAAATTCGATTGCATTAAGAATTGATTGGTGCCGAACGTTTTTCCAAGAAAGATTTCTTCACTCGAGTCGGCCGGGAGATTTGCAATGGCCGGAACATTTCGATCAACATCCGTACATACACGCGAGGCAGTGCTTTTATTTTTTTTTTGTCTGTCCGTCCATCCGTTTTCGTTCTTGTGGGCAAAATTTCCCATTTTGGATGATTTATTCTTCTCTTTTTGGCGCTTTCCGAGCGCTCTTTTTCTCGCTTTTGCGGCTGTCTGCTGCTTTCCTCGCTTCCCAGCCATGGGCGCGCGATCTTTCTGTCTCGGCAATTTCGTTGGAAATCTCGCATTAGTACGTAAAAATCGCAAGTTTCCTACCGGAGCCATCTGAAGTTTTGAGGTCTTCCGTTGCATACCTTCGGTTCGGTAGTATGTAGTTATATGAATCAGCTTTTGCATTCGATGCCCTCAAAAGTATTTGGAACGGTTGCAAAAAACGTAATACTTTGTGACGTTGCATGTACATATTTCATTCCACAAAAGCGAGGAGGAAATTAAATACGATGCAACATCTTTCCTTATCTTTTCACTATTGCCGCATAAAATAATTTTAAATTGCTGTCTGGAAGTTTCTGGTTTTCATTTCCTTGGCATCACGTTCATAGTGCATAATGGGACAGCAGGAAGTATTCAATCGATTTATTTTCCAATTCGATTGGACTCAAACATTATCTTTAAGGGTTTCTTCACATCGTTAAGAGAAATAAAGAGTGCCAAAAACATTTCAATGGCATTAGTCATATATTACTTCAAATAATCCAGAACTTTACGCCAACCTTAACAGGGTTTAGCTATAATAGCATACCAATAAAAAAAAAACATTGTTTGGTTGAAATCAACGGTCGAAAGATCATATTAAAGTAGTTTTAATATATAGCAAATAAAAATCAGACATGACCTCCTCCGATTTGCATCAAACCTTACATAATTGTTTGAATCTTGTAATATTTGGCTAATGTGGTATTCGACATTAAAAAATAAATAAATACAGCAATTACCAAATTTTGCCGAAAATCTTTTCTAATGTTCTACGATACCCATGTGCGTTTTCAGTGGTCTTATTACACCAAAGTATACCTTATACATCCATCTTTAAGGGGGCTAAACAAAATCGGGTCATTGCTGTAGTATGAAAAAGTCATTTCTAATCGAAATGAAGTCTGAGAAAAAGTTATTGAAAAAAATAAAGCCTTTATAGGGCAAATATACACAAGAATTTTTTTGGGTAACCTAATTCAAAAATGTGTTAAAAACTTAAATTACAAAAAAAAAATCATTATTTAACATTTTTGATTATTTTTATTTAAAAAAAAAATGCTTATTTTTGAATCATTGAACACTTGAAAATGAACAAAAATCTTTGTTATTCTTGGTTTGCGTGGGGGAGCTTTGGTTTGTGCGAAAAGAGCGTTGTTGTTAGACCCTTTTCGCATGTTATGCTAGAATTAATAAATTGCATACTGCATATACACTGCATACTGTCATATACACCGTAATGCATCGAACTTTCATTTAATTTATTATTAATTATTATGTCTATTATGCAACACAAGAAATAATAATAAATAGCTTTTTAATTTTTTTTATGTGCTAAATTTCTCAAAAATTGTGTATTTGAAAAGGCAACGAAATTTCCAAATGTTTTTGCTCAATGATTTTTGTTTATTAACATGTGGTCCTCACGGTGTCTCGGAAAGAAAACCTTATTCAAACAAATCAGTGTCGCTGAAACACCCACCAAACGAAAGCTTTGATTCGCTCCTGTCATACTAGGCTAGTTCCGGAATGTTCTATGAGAGGTTCTAGAGCAATTTTTATTTTGTTTCGTATTTTTCAGTGCAAATCGCGTCCAAAATATAATTTTGACCCCCGAAAGAGCATTATCAAACTGGCCGAAATTTAGCTCAAATGTGAATTATTGATCATAACAAACAATTATGCAAAGTTTCATGCAAATCGGAGAATGTCGAGTCTGAAATTAAATTTATTTTTGCTTTACCTGGAAATGCTCTTTTGCCAAATTCCCATCAATATTTGTAAAAAACTATCAATGGTACATTTGTTGTCGCCTTCGTACTAGCCGCCTCGATGTTCACCGTGAAAGAAACAAAAAAAAAACGGATTATGGAGCGAATTGACGAGTTACCCAAAATGATTTCATTTTCATTCGATTTAGTTGTTGACATTGTTTGAAAAAGAAACAATTCTGCTCGTTTGGATGGTTAAATAGAGAGCTCAGTTTGTCGGCAAAATACCAGCATTTTTTTAAAATTTCCGTAGCAACATTAAAAGGTTGCTGTCCATCTACTATATTTATTCTCTGCCAATGTCGTCAATTCTGTGGATAAATTTAGTAAATTTTAGGTAGGGGAATTGCCTTTCGTGACAGGAGCAGATTCTATAATGTGGTCGTCGGAAGGTTTTTAAAATAATTTTGTAATTTTTTGTCAGCTTATTTTTCGAAACAAAATTTGTTTCCTCAAATGCATTACGTCTAGAACATCATCTCGTGAAGGTTTTATTCAAAATATGCATTCTGCAAAAAAAAAAATCCATTGCAAGAAGTGCCATTTCATTTGTTGTATGAAACATATGCAGTGGATGTAATAAATCCAAACCTTACATTGGATGTTAGAGAAATTAGTTTTACATGTAAGCATGGGTACAATATTAGTGACGTTCAGGCTGACATTAAGGACATAAATCCTATTTATTTGTCTAAGTTACTAACTGACTTAGAGCAGTTCCACGGAAAAGAATGAATCGATCTGACTTAACCTTCTCCGATATACATGAAACTTTGGATAATTGTTTAATTTAGGCAATCATTAACATTTGCGCAAAAATTTGACCATTTTGAATCTTATTTGTGTTTTATCAAAATCGTGACATTATTCAATAAATCGTTTTAGACCAAGTTGTAGGGAAAAATAAATTATTTCTAGTGAAAATATACACGGTAAAAATTATCTAGTAATTTCTGAGTAGAACATTCAAAAAAGTATTAAAAACTTACATCATATAAGGGAAATGGATGTAATGTGTCCTTGTTCAATAATTTAGATGCTTTAAAAAAAAATTGAAAATTTTAACCTTTGGAATATTGAAAATTTTAACCTTTGGAATATTGAAAAACTTTGACATTCACCCCAAAAGGCCTGGGTTCAATCCCGGTCAGCGCCAGGGAAGTAAAGCCTTTGGTCCCCGGTTCCGGTAGGATTCAGGTGTGGGAGCTGCCTCCATGGCGTCGGTAGCATAGATACTCAGTACGGAAAACGAGATCGACGGAAAGCAATTCAAGGAAAAAAATCTCTGACACATAAAAATTTGCAACAACTTTTTGTCAACTAATTGAACTGTTTTTGTTGAAAACGATCAAACGGACTCAAATATTGTTTTCTGTGCAAGAATTATAATATACAGTCAATTCTACAAAACTCGATATCCACTAACTCGATATCACGTCAGACTACAGTGACTAATAATTATATAATTGTTGTTCTATAACTCGATGCTTCCTTCGATATCGAGTTGTAGAGAGTTTTCTCTCTAATTGTAAAAAAACGAACTTACAAAAAGTTTAAAAAGTTACCAATGTTGTACTATTTTTGTCTATTTTTTGTGTCCAAGGTTTTTTAAATTTTAAAAGTTTGTATTTGTCATATGCATGCTTGGCATGCACAATTTTGGTCATGAACTGCTCATTTGCTTATAACTTTGCACAGAGTTGACGTTAGTTCTTTTTAAAGCAGTAGATAGAATAGAGTTAGTTTGTTATATAAACGTAACAAAAAGTTCATTTTAATTCTAGTAATAAACTATATTTGTTTTTGCGTTGTAAAAATGAAGTGAGAAATGCTCGCTGCACATCTCAAACTTTAAGTGTAAAAATTCATTGGTTTTGGTTCAAATATTAAGATTTACATGCTCATTGCATAGTAAACTATGATCCTAATATATCAATTACTTTAAAGAAAAATAAATTTTAACAACAAGTTATTAACAAATGAGCAGTTGTTGTGTACAACTTGGCATGCCAAGCATGGTCATATGCTTATTTGTTTTACTTCAGAAATATTGAACAAGGTCATTTTTGTGATTTAAGTTTTTAACAATCTTTTTGTATTTTGACTCGAAATTACTAAAATAAATTTACTGTGTGTATAACCTAGTAAGACATTATTTTCTCCAACAACATTGTTTCAGGTGTCATATTAGAAGTGACGTTTTCGTGCTACGATTTATTGAAAATGTTTAATACACAATTTTGATCGAAATTGCGAAATTCAAAATGGCCAAATTTTCGCACAAATGATGATAAAAAAACAATTATTGAAATATTCATGCAAATCTGAGAAGATCGATCAGAAACATCTTATTTTTGCTATTTGGTCTTGAACTGCTTTAAGTCTTCATGGTAGGTTTCTTGAGTTAATATTAAATAACATTTGCTCTTCAGGTGTCTCTAATGTTGATGTACATTGGTACATACAATTCTTTATACACGACACAGGAAACTCCACTTTATGAAAGGGTATGATATGCATCAGTTTGCATAAAAGTTTGGATGTTTTTTATTCATATTTTGAAAAATTCATAACTCAGCTAACAATACTTCCACATAAACCGGAAGCGAATCTGCTGAAATAAATACTTTTCAAATGTTTAATTAAAAAACTTTTGAAAAAATGCGCAAATGATAATTTTATCACTGTTTTCATGAACTAATCGTTTTCCCCAAACCCAGTCATCATAAACGAATAGCACTTGGTTGCACATCATTTTGCTTGAACCTGAAAAGATATAAAAGAGCGCTGCTTTCCTGCCTCTGCTCATTACCGCTTCGGACGGCGCGGTCCTAGGTCCTGCAACAAGCAGGACCAAGATAGCGGCTAAAGGTGGATCACGGCGTGACCATGACCACCATAATGAGGAATGAAACTTAGAAAATTATGTACGTAAAACACCCTCCCCCCTTCACAACAACCTCTCCCCCTTTAACAACAACCTCTCCACCCCCCTTAATAACAACCCGAAAAAGACATGGACTTTGACGGTCACTTTTTTTTTTCGGGAAATGAAGTTTAAGCAAACCACAATTAGGGGCTGTTCATTAACTTCGTAGACAGTTTTTTGTGATTATTGACTCCCCCCCTCCCTTCCTTACGTAGACAATTGTCTATACATTTTTTTGGGCTGTAGATAATAGTATCCACAGATATTTTGAGATATGTCTTTAATTCAGCTAAATTTTTGCGTTAGTCTTACTTTCATTTTACCGTAACCTTTCCTCGAGAGTGTAGAACTCAATGAACTGGATTACCGGGGTGAAGTAATCGGGCACATACAACTGCATGACAGCACCGTACGTAGATGCAATTACCTACGTCACAAATTGCATATATGTACGTTGTTTTTTTTTATTACTAATCTAGAATGATCTTATGGCGGTAAGCATCAACTGATATTATCCTCGGTTTAAATCCCGATAAAGAATGTTGGGTTGATTTGGTATCGACGGTGCTATTAATCGCAAAAGCGCACACCGATACCACACTTTCAACACTTCTTTGTTCATTTTGGAGCGACATACGGAATATTAAAACTTTACAGATATTGATACAGATTTTTCGAAAAGGAAATACAGATAAAAAGATTTTTATGAGCAAAAATACAGATTTGTTTTTGGTAACCCTGCTCGTGCCTCTGCTCATAACCGCTTCGGACGGCGTGGCACTTGGCCCTGCAGCAAGCAGGACCAAGTCAGCTGTAAAAGTGGATACCCTGTCATATAATGAGGAATGAGACATGGATATGCAAAATACCCCTCTCCCCCTCTCCCGTCTATAACGGCAATTCAAATAAAAGACATGGATTTGATGATCACTTTTTTCCGGGAAATAAATTTTAAGCAAACTACAATTATAAGTAAAAACAAAAGCCAATATTTTCAAAACAATTGCTAAAGAGGAGACATACATCCGATGATATTATGTTGGTAAATTACCAACAACTGACTGTAAAACATATCTGGTACCTCTATATATGCAATTAGATTAACATCCAAAGTCCATCCTTTTTTCCATATTCTGCACAAAAGATACGCCCCATTCATAATAATAAGTATAATAGTCAACAATGCATGACAAACATCAATTTTGCATGGTTCTACGTCATACTGCGGTCGTGTCTACACAGCAAAAAAATAATTTTGATATCACATCGAAGTGGATGCACTACAATCATGTCGAAAATTTCATGTAATTTTTATGACCACATAAATAAACAAATGCAGTAAAAGCAGCGTAATGTCAGTTCATGCATTGTATTAATGATAATTTTGTCCTTTTTAGCAAGTAATATTACACCCTATTTTCGACATGATTGTAGTGCATCCACTTTGACGTGATATCAAAATTATTTTTTTGCTGTGTAGGACACAACCCTTTAATTTTTTATGCCTCTCTCATGTTTCTTGAAGTATGAGCTTTTTTTTTAATGTTATTCCTTTTTTGAAGCTAGTAATCAATTTTATTTTTTTTCCCATCCAAAAAAATTGTAAATATCCACTAACCTCGAGACAACCGCGAGTATCCGGTCCAGCTCCTCTAACTTTAAATATAATACATCAATAATGTATAACGAAAATGATAACTCGGCTCTGTAAAGTTTATTCGATTGAGCCTGTACAAATAAAGTAATCAATAATAATAAAAAAAAATATTTAGGGGAAATGGATGTAATTTCGGCTCAAATACCCCTAATTTGGGCTCATACATAAATGCAGCAATCGACTAAATTTTCAATAGCGACCAAAAATATCCATTAGTACCGTCCCAATGACGCGTTCATCTAGATAAAATTGATAGATAGCAGATTTTTAGCGATGGGCCCAATCTTAGATCCATAGGCCAACATTAGAGCCATTTCCCCTACATTGAATGTTATCGTTTCGCTAGAATCACTTAATTTTCATAAGAACGGTTCAATAAACAGGATGGTTTTTGAAGAATAATGCACGACGAAATGTAAGTTTTCGCTCGATGGTGAATGAGTACCATTTCCGCGATTAATCTCTGTAAGCCAAAGAGCTCTCCGGGATCTAGAGATCTAAGAAGTGAGGCATGGCGCGACGTTGGTTTTTGGACATTAGTGTGATCTTACATCGAGGCAAACAGTTTTATCGCAGTTGAAGTTATCTTTTCGAACGGCCCACATGGTGCTCTGTGTGGTTGGGTAATGTCGATCTCTCGAGTGTGAGAGTGATCATCAAAAGCAATACCGTGGGCTCTACTTTGCTGACGAGCGGGGTGAACGAACAATTTCACAAACACCGTGCATCTCTTCAGTCAAGTGATTCATCTCAAGACGAGTCATCGTCCCACCGAGAGTGTTGTGCTGTGCATCGAATGTGTACATGTGGTATGTTCTGCTTTTCCTTGCTCAACACGTCACCACACTTGGAATGTTGGGAATGTTCCTGGAGGTGACGAGCGACCGGTTGTACCAGACTACCTACATACGACGGTGCGTGGTTGTTAAAAAACTGACAATTATCGTTTAAATGGTTGGTTGTGGTGGTAATTTGCTCTCAGAGGATATTATCAAATTTAAAGAAATTTCCTACATTCCATGCCCTGGCAAGGAAATCCTCTGTTTCTATGTTTGCAGCAAATTGATTAATTTTGAGTGAATCGGAAACATCATACGAACATCGATCCCCCAATCAATCGTAGAAGCCTTAATTTAGCATAATGAACTACATAGAGAACCTTTTAAAGCGTTGGAGAATCCATCAAAAAGCTTTCAAAATTGCATTTAATCGCCGTGTAGATAATTTTGAGGCTTTTTTTTTTTGGAGAACAATGGCAAGTCTTTTTAATGAAAGTGGTGGGGTTCTTACAAATATCCGCAACGGAAATGATCACTTTCGGGCCCTTCCCCTGACCTGGGATAGCCCCGATTTCCGTAAGGCGTCTAGGTGAATGTTGATGTTTTTTTTGTTTCTTTTATAAAACATCAGGTTTGAACTGAGGGACTGATTTCTCTGTAAGCGGCATGGCAATGGGCAGTTCTAGTTCAAAGCATCAGCTAGTGGGAAGATTGATTTTAACGGAACAGTTAATGGATTAGAAATCAAATGTTTCTTAGGTCGAAAATAATTACAAGCAATTTCAGACAACAACAAATTGCTATGATCTTTTCTTTTAGATAGATCACGTTTTTTTACTTTACAACAGGTTCCATTAGAATGGTTCACGTCGCAGATGTTAATACTCACCCTGATGAGAGGTTTTATACACAATCAAGACGGAGGAAAATCTTTCAAAACGTGCGGAACATGAAATGTGCCGAAAAAGTGAAAGAATATCTTTTTTTTTTATTGTTGAACGGTTCATTATAGTATGATTCATTCCATGTGTAAGATATACGCTCACTCGAAGTCATTCTAGTAATTGAAACTTTTTCTTCTTGGGTGTTTTAGCCAAACGCCGTTTTTTATTGGGCAAAAGTTGAACAACAAAAAGTGAAAAAGTGGCGGTGTTTGATAGCACAACCATTTTTGCGCTACTGGCCTGCGCGGTTCTGAGCGGAAGCGGGAATTGAAAACCTCGCCTACATGCAATTAAATTTTTGTATAGCACTTTTTTAGTAAATGGAAGAAGAAGCTGATAGCATCAACGCTTGCAATCTATCGAGATTGGTACGTGGCTGGTCAATAATGCATGCGTGATAGCAGCGGCATAATTTGGCGGAATATGTTTTTTCTTCAATCGCAATTGTTGTTAATAAAAAGGCTCGGCAAGATTTCCATCGTATGTTTTCATCCAGATGACATTAGGCAATTTATATATCAAGATATATTAAGTTGTGGTATGCAAGAAGAGGTAAAGGGTGTCCACGATGAAATTGCCACACACAAAATAGATTCGCAAAATTTGAGTTTTCATCCGATTGCCATCAAATTTTCAGGGATTGAGAAATAACTATTAAACTTCATTTTACTATTTTACTCGTATTTTATTTACAGTCCATACGCAAATGCCCGCACCTTGGCCTTAACCCCGGCCATAAGATTCTGCACAACCTGTGAATCAAACGTTTTTTGCATGTAAACCCATACTTTCTTCAGTTCCTCGACTGTCTTCACTACCTTAGGTCGTTTAAGAAGGTGCTGCTTCATAATCGCCCAGTACTTCTCGATGGGGCGGAGCTCCGGAGTGTTGGGAGGGTTGAACATTTTCGGCACGAAATTGACCTTATTGTCCGCATACCACTTCAGCACGTCCTTGGAGTAGTGGCATGAGGCCAAATTCGGCCAGAAGATTGTTGGGACGTTGTGGGCCTTCAGGAGAGGAAGCAGCCGCTTCTGGAGGCACTCTTTTATGTACACCTGTCCGTTCATCGTGTCCTGGGTCACGAAAGGTGCACTCCGCTTCCCGCACGTGCAGATGGCTTGCCAAACCAGGAATTTCTTCGCAAATTTGGACATCTTCTGAGTGCGGACATGCTCCGGAACGCTGAACTTATCCTTGGCCGTGAAAAACAGGTTGCCGGGGATCTGTTTGAAGTCGGCCTTCCCATATGTTTCGTCGTCCATGATGCAGCATTCAACTTTCGTCAGCATGTTGAGGTACAACTTCCTGGCATGGGTTTTGGCGGACTTGTTCTGCTTCTCGTCGCAATTAGGGGCCTTTTGTACCTTGAACGTTCGAAGCCCAGCCTTGGTTTTGGCCTTCTGGACAAAACTTCGGCTTAGGTGCAGCTTCTTAGCCACATCCCTAACGGAGGCGTTCGGATTTCGGTTGAAGGACCCAACTACGCGGTTGTGATTTTTGGTGTTGTACGGAATACTTTTTCCTTCACTTCTGGGCTTCCGATCGGTGGTCAACCGTTCCTCGAACCGCTTAATCACTCGCGACACCGTGGAATTCGCGATTCCCAACGTTTTAGCGATGGAACGATGTGAGAGATCCTTGTTCTCGTGATGAATGCGCAAGATTTTATCACGCACGAGCTGCTCTTTCGACTCCATTTCCGCGAGTTTTCATCACAGGACTTTAAAACTTGCAGGATGTAAATAATGCACTATGAACTAAATCCACCCAAATTTTCATTAAATTCTACCCAACGGTTAAAAAGTTAGAGCAATTTCATAGTGTGGCAATTTCATCGTGGACACCCTTTAATGGAAGTGTCAAGAATCGTATAGATAAAATCGAGATATACCTTCATTGATTGCTCGTGTTGGGAATTTAAATTCGCCATGGAAAAAGTTGACGAAGTTTGTTTTTGCGAACGTTTCCACCTACTGGCCTGTATTGCCTGAGTGAAACTTTAAACTGCTTGTAATCTTATGTATGTTAAATGATGACGCTGAGAACATGGCTATCAATGTATCAAAGCGTATTTCTAACGGGATTCCTCTACTTATTGATTATTTTGTTGGCTCACATAAGATCAACAATCATTGGTCCACATTAGAACAGCAACTAACCGGATATGGTTGTACAAGGCTTCGTTATACATAAATCTACCGTATTACATATTATGATAACTTTGATGATTTTATCTAGAACTCCCTTGCACATCTGAGTGCTCCATAGATTGTCGTGATTCACACACTCTCTAATGTATCCTGCACACCCCTAGTGGCGCATAGGGCCAGCGTGAAAGGTTTTCATCCTGGGTGGCTGCTCGCTCTTGCCTCGACCTGCGCTCAGATCAGATTCTAGTCGATTTCCTTTGTTTCCTTGTTGGGGCTCCACCGCCATGAGCTCCTTGGTCTGTCTCTGCTGCGATGTCCTGTCGGGTTTCAAGCCACCTCCACTTACGTTTTCGAATCTCTGTTGATATCGGCTTGTGATGACATTGACGATGGAGGTCAGCATTTGAGATCCAGTTGTGAGCAGTGTAGCAGTGATAGTAAACTTCCTTGCCTCACCCCTGTGACTACCTGGATAGGGTCGGACAAGGCTCTGTTATGCAGGATTTACATGTGAAAGCCTTGTACTGCGCTTCGATGAGGATGATGATTTTATCCGGGACTCCTTTGCGTCGCAGGGTGCCCCACAGATTTTCTCAATCGCTAAATCGGTCGATGAATACCAAATAGAGGGACTCTTGAAATTCGTTGACCTGCTGATGTCAACATGCCTGATAATATGGTCCACACAAGACCTTTCGACACGAAATCCTGCCAGATGCTGCCTGAGAGTCACGATTGTCGTAGTTGAGTCAGTTGAAAGCGTTTTCATAGTCCATGAATGTCAAATACAGGGAATCTGTCACTTGTTATTATTATTATTATTATTACAGTCACTTTAACGCTCTTGGGTCATTCGTGACTTTGTTCGGGGGTGAGATTTGAACTCGTGACTTTGGCGTGAGAGGTATGGATGCTAACCACTACGCCGGGGTCGCCCCGGAAGGAAGTTTTACATCCTTCATTTCTTTGACAAATGACTTCCTCGTTCTGCCCCAATCTTCATTCATTAGGTTGGTTGGTTGTCTTTATTAAGGAGATTTTCACCCCTTAACATTAATGAAGAGAGTACAAATTTCAGTCTCAGATCTAAACTCATTCATATATCATCAGCCGGTGCCGATGGTGTAGTGGTAAGCGTGACTGCTTTGTCCCCCCAATGAGTCTGGCTTCAATCCCAGCCGAGGTCGGTGAGATTTTTCTGAGGCATAAAAATCTCTGCTCACGTCTTCCTTCGGAAGGGAAGTAACATCCGATTGCCGCCAATGGATGGCAACCGATGTCCGTCGGTGATTGGCACTAGATTGCGGAACAGAAACCGACGTTAAATAAAGGAAATATATATCATCGCTACAAGTGGGTTTAAAAGAAATCGTGGGATTCAGGGTTCAGTTTATGAATTGATCACATATTTCTTCGATTAAATTCGGATTCGAATTCGATTCGGATCTTCGGAACCAAGTGATTTATAAGAAACCTCGATGTTTTATGACCGCTTTCATGAATTGATAAGTTTTAAGGATGTTCATTATTTTTTGAAGAACCTTCACGGAGTCCCTGCAGACCACCATATACTTATAAAAATGGGGTAGATATTTTCCCCCTTGCTTAATATCCGTTTCGGAACATGGAGCATATTTATAAATTAATAAAATCAGCTCCCTTTAATTAGCAGCGCCGGTGTTGTAGTGGTAAGCATTGTTACCTCTCACCCCAGGGAAGTAAAGCCGTTGGTCCCCGGTTCATGAGTTGATGGGTCGATAGGTAGGGTCCAGGTGTGGGAGCTGCCTCCATGGCGTCGGTAGCATTGTTGCTCAGTACGGAAAACAAGATCCACGGAAAACAAATCGAGGAAAAAAAAGTTCCCTCAGAACATCCCGACGGTGCCGACTGGGATTGAACCCAGGCCTGCTGGGGTGAGAGGTAATAACGCTTAACACTACACCACCGGCGCCGCTAAAAAGTTCCCTTATATAATTATACAATTTCAGAGGAGCATGGTAGCAAACATATCCAAATATGAAAAATGTAAACTTTTAGTTTTAAACTCTAAATATATATGCGTGTAATATATGAAAAGAATTTCACATCAATATATTTAAAAATATCAAAATCCAAGTGGCTTAGCAGAGGATTTTTACCACAAGTACATACATTAAGCACAAAGTTCAAAATTGAAAATACAACAGCATTTTAGATATTAAGTACAATGTTATGCGTGAATTTAGTGTTGGTACCAAGGTTGCAAAGACTCATTTCAGCTAAAACAATGTTTTTCTAAATTATGAAATAATTAGATGCCATTTGAATTGGTAGGATACAAGAAGAGGTTGCAAAGAATGTGTTTGACATATTAAACCTGTTTATTTCACTTCATGAGAGTCACAATCAGCGATTTTTCACAAACTCACTCACTCACTCACTCACTCACTCACTCAGCGATCAGCAAATCGCTGATTGTGACTCATAGAAAGGAAAATTTACAGGTTTTATGTTTCCAACGCATACTTTGTAACCTCTTCTTGTAAGTTACAAGTAAAACATGCCATCATACCATCTTTTGGTTTTATTATTCCGAAAAACATTATTTTAGCTGAAATGAGTCTTTGCAACCTTGGTTGGTACTAGAGATAGGGAAATATGAATGTCAGTTGAAGATTGTTCTTGCAAATATCTTTTCATCGTATCCCGTTTGCCGGACGGATGGCCTCGATTGAGTGTGGCCTGTAACTCGGTTTGTGCGGTTACGTGTGATGCGCTATGATTTATATAGGGGAAATGGCTCTAATGTTGACCTATGGATCTAATATTGGGTCCATCGCTAAAAAGCTGCTTTTTATCAATTTTATCTAGATGAACGCGTCATAGGGACGGTACTATGAGATATTTTTGGTTACTATTGAAAATTTAGTCGATTGCTGAATTTATGTATGGGAAAATTAGGGGCATTTAGGTCGACATTACATCCATTTCCCCTATCATGTAATGTCTTCGTTATGAAAATAAATGTCACAGTCGAATGTACTTGCCCGATTAGATTTTGATATGTTGTTGTCTGCGTGCGCCTGTTATGACTCGGACGGTGACCATGGCGGGTTTTGATCCGGAGAAAATGAGAAGGAAAAAAACGGTTCAATTTGCTTTGATGCTGGATATTGCTGGAAGCGCACATCATTCTTTTTCTTTTGCAATGAAAAACAACATGACGCGAGCTTTTTGCGATCTGAAATGTGTGTCGAGGGGAACTGCTTTTTAATTTTTCGGGAGTGCTTCGAGGGGAGTTCTTTTTCTTTCCTTTATTTAACGTCGGTCTCTGTTCCGCAATCTACTGCCAATCACCGACGGACATCGATTGCCATCCATTGACGGCAATCGAATGTGCAGGAAGGCAGCTTCCACACCTGCGTAGGATATCGCACCCATTCAACAAACATGAGCCGGGACCAACGGCTTTACTTCCCTTCCGAAGGAAGACGTGACCAGAGATTTTTATGCCTCAGAAAAATCCCACCGACCTTGGCTGGGATTGAACCCAGACCCATCGGGGTGTTAGAAAGCAGTCACGCTTACCACTACACCACCTGCGCCGGCTGCATTGAGGGGAGTTGAACCTTAAAATATATGCAATATTTGTTCCGTAATACTCGATCCTGGTTAATTTGGTTGTGTAGGGGTATTCGTAATTTGCATTAAAAATGGAACCGAAATCCAAAATTTCATCAATTTTGGTACACTAGAACTATTTTAAATAAATATGATTACATTAGCAAAAATCACCATCTTAGCGCCCCTTGGAGGGACTTGGTATGGGAGCGAGCTGCCAACGAATAGATTTAGTGTCAAGGATCAAACATTCAAATCTTGATCTACGGGATCGATAAACATATCGTTGGGCTCAGAAAACGAAGCTACATCAGATGATGTATAAAAATCGGTATATTTTTCGAAGTTAAGCAACCCAATTGGTTGAAAAAATATGACGTACCTACGCTTGATCCAGTGTGGAAAACAATGTGGTCTGCTGTGGAAAACAATGTTGAAAGCTTCTTTTACGAGAGCTTGCACAATCTTTGCGTCGGTCGTAGTTTGTTGTGATGTGAAGATCACGATAGCATGAACTATATGGATATTTTATGGGTTCTGTTCCCGCCTTGCGTAATTATCAAACTAAAGCAATGAACGTCACATTAAAATAGTTTTTAATGAAGTCCTAAGTGATTTTTCGTACCTTTTTGCCTCCGGGTTAGAAAGACTGTCTATCAAATTGATTTATTCTGGTGTATGGGGCACCACCGTTGGGTTTGAATGGTTATAGCATCAACTTGATCACTAAAGGTGCGTTATGATATGAGGGACTTGGTTGCCTTAGATATACGTTTTTGCTTAATGAGCAGGAAAACGTTGGTTGAATCCCAAGTCCTTTCATGTTAAGAAGATTTATAGTCATACCGCTTGCTTATCTTTTCATGGTTACAACAACAACACGGTCATAGATGGTATGATGTGCTATGAGGGGCTCAGTGGCCTTAGAGCGATCGTTTTTGCTTACTGATCATAATATCATGAGCTTAATCTCATGCCCCTTAACATTCAACATACGTTATCCGCCATTTTGTTTTTGTTTCTTAACTTGAACCCATCACTGTAATTCAGCGTAAAGTTTGCTAAAACGAACCTTGCTGCATACCCAACCCCAATATCCCAGTGAATTTTCGTGGAAGTGCAGCGGATTTCTCGGCTTGCAACAAAGCGAGTTTAAGTGTTCACTCGGTTGTCGACAGAAGCAGACCACTCTCAATGTGTGTCACGCGATCGTCTGTTATGTCCTCGTCATTGTTCTTCATCAGCAGTTCTTTCAGTCGATGCGTCGTCGACTTTGGAAAGCAACCGTTTCGTGATGAATGTGTGAGTGCTGACCACGTTTTGCGTCCATTGCTGCAATGGAAGCGCTCTGACTCCCGTTGGCGAATCTGCCATACAATGAAATCACTGGAAGCAGCTGCAGTTCTGGTGCAGGAGGCTTATTGGATAGCGGAAGATAAAACGTTTATTGTGTTGTACCTTTTGACTATAGTTATAAGATGTATTGTATAGTGAACAAAAATTCTCGGTTCTGTAAAGTTAATTCGGTTGAGTTTTAGCAAAAAAATTAATAAACCAAAAAAAAAACAAAGCGAGTATTACGTCAGTATACTACCCATTCCTTTCTTGACCTGCATTTGGGCGCGGCCGGCGTTTTAGATCACCAGTTTTTACACATTGCGGATGAATGTCAGTTCCAGGCATCGTCTTTTGGTTCTCTGTGTAATTGCAGCTGATCTGGCAATAACAGAGTAGCAAACAACGGGTGGTCAGTCATGCGCATGGAAATTGAAGTCAGACAAACGAATAATACAATTATTCAACTTCTATTTTGAAAATAAACTTTTTTTTCACTATTTACCTTCTTTGACATATTCATAAACAATAGTATTAGATTACATGCGTGATAACAAATGTCGCTATCAAAAATAAGAGGATGAACCTTATAGAAAAATGTTGCAACGCAAAATTAATTTTGTACAACTGTTATTATCGAGAGATCTGTTGCTATAAAAGCGTCGTTGTAAAAAGCGTCTACTGCATTACACAAAAAAGACTAATTTTAGCATGTTGATCGATTTTGTATTTCATGGGAACACCCGAATAATTGTTAAAACAAATTAAATTGTAAACTTAAACTGTTAAATTGTGCGACTAGCCGGCCGCACTTATTCCATCATGGGTGCAAGTTATACCCAATGAAACATTACACTCCAGCGCCTATAGTGAACCGTTAAACTTGACTAATTTCTGTTTAGAGGAGGATGTTAGCACCTCTTAAAATAGTTTTTTTTTAGTAAAACTTTTAAATGTATGGATTCATTTTACCAGTTTTATTCTAAGCTTGCTCAAGCAATTTTATACCAAACCGACAATAAGATGGCACTCGAAAGAAAAAAAGTGCTAGGCAAAGCTAATCTCATGTAAATTATAAAATAATTTCCATTATATTAGTAGCAGTAACATGAACATTTCGAATAACATATGAAAGTTAATAAATATTGCTTTCATTTGTAACCAGTTTCAGTTGGTATCAGTTTCATACAAAATGGGTTGAGAATTGAATTTTTCACAGCCAAAAAAAAAAAACAGATGTCACCTGTAGGTGACAATGGGTGCTACAGGGTTTTAACACCTAAGAAGGTAGTAATTTCTGAGAATTGTTAAATAATTCGAAGGATTTTTGTAGTCCAACTAGGGACAACTGTAGTGTTGGAAAGGAGAACAAGTAGGGGAATTTACGTATTTTCGTCAATCTAAGCAGCGTCCGCACTTCTATAAGCAATTTTTAGCGCCATGCACACATATGACGTGTTTGTTTATATACATTTATCTACTGCTTGCTATTCTATCCATTCAAATCGACAGAATTGTCCAAAACGGGTTGAAAACGTTTTTACGAATTTTCAAACTTCTCAGGTGAGTGTGATTATTGTCGGAAGCCTCTTTTTCTTCGGCAACCTTTCCGTTTGAACTGCGTGTTCTGTTACTCGAAATCAGCTGCATTTTAAAGTGCGTATATTTCATTTGAAGAAAATCCGGACAAAACAGGTTTTCTCAGTATTTAAAATGTGATTAGATTGAAACTGAAAGACTAAGGAATCGTACATTCAGCGAAGTGTTGTGGTGAAAAAATACCGCATAATTAACGTTCAAGTTTTGGTTGCCGAAAACAGTCAATGGATGGGAAATAGTAGTCTTGACAGTTGACAGTTAAATGAAATTTATGAAATTCTTTCCGCCTTATGGAATACATCAATAATATTGGCTGTTGATTATCGTGAAGTGAAAAAGATAAAAAATTGTTGTAATGCTGGAATTTATTTGCAAAGTGTTTCAATCAAAAGATTTTGAATTAGGTCAGCCCCAGTCTACCCTATTAGGCGATAAATTTAGTGTGATTCGAGTTTTAAACTATCCTGAATTATGTGTCAGTTATCAGAGATTTCCTCACATTAACGGGTTTCACTGAACCAACCAATCAGCATTCAATTCCTTGTTTTGCAAAAGTTTATCAATCAAATTGGAACATAACAGTTTGATTGAAATGTTATTGAATGAGCAAAACAATTATTCTCACGTCTTGATTGTAAATAGTGAACTCAAAAAGTGCACCTGATTATAATCGTTTTTCAAAAGAATTTTCAGCGCCCAACAACCGGCTGCAAGTAAGAGTAATGTAGCATCCATGTTTGTAGTTAATAATTTAAATGCAGGGTTAGGCTCTAATGGAATGATTGTTCGAGCTTAATGCATTTGAAATTAAAAAAATCGGCACAATAAAGAAGCAAACAAAAGCGGACCTTCAGCTTACCTGATGAAACGCACACCTCTAACAATAAACTAGACGTTCGCAACTCATCTGAAAAATTATGTATACTCTTTATATTGCGCAATAACAGCTGGCCCTCGCGTTGAAAGATTTTTTTTCTCACTCCTACTATACAGACGGACCGAATAATAATTAGTTCCGTTTAGTTGGAGGAACGCTCGCTAGAAATGGAATCAAGATTCGCGCTGAGATTGCACCGTTGTTGGAGCTTTTATGATGAGAATAGAACGGTCATTCATAATGGGCAAAGGTCGTTCGACAAACTTCTACGCACCTCGACTGTAAACACCCGCACTCAGGGCGTCGACCACTAGCAAACATACCAATTAAAAGAGAATCATCACCATTAAAAGGTGGAATTTACATCTCCTGCGGTGCTTGGATGGACGGTGGTAATTCTTGCAACCTGCAGGAAAACTAATAAAATAAGAGCCGAGTGATGTTTCTTAAGTGACAGTGGGTTTATATAACCTACGGTTACGAGCTATGACACATGCCACATGGTCACGTTATAGTGCTTGGTTTCGGAATTGGTCAAGTTCAAGGAGTTGACGGGATTGTAACTTTTCGAAGTATGATGTGACTCAGACGATGAGGGATAAAATTTATATTGAGATGCGTGCAAGAACTTCAAGTTTCACTCCATGCAAAGGTCCAATTACATGCCAGACGATCTTAAACTGTTTTTAATCATTGGTAATTTGAACGGTAAATGGTTGCGCTTTCGACGACATGACTGACCACACTCAATCGAGTGGAAGAACATAGCTGCACGTAACCATAAACGTGCGCGAACTGGACGGAAATCAATAAATGTGGAAATAATGGCAGGTCAGCTGCATTGATGTTCGACAAATTAGAGACACTTGAAATGCTGATCATGGTTTTGGAAGATGTTACATAGCATTAACACTGTTCATTTTGCATATAATGCGTTCAAAATTTTCTATTTTCTAACGGCTTGCAATTCGGATAATGCGTTGCACCATTTTTTTTTCGTAATCAGTAAAATTATTTTATTGATACAATCAAAGATATTGTTGAATTTGTGCAGTGCAATTATTTCTTGTTTGTTTTGGGTTTTGCTTTCTGTACTTTTGTTTCTATTCTTCAGGAACATTATTGTTACGCATTGCGATAATCGAATTGAACTCAAAATGAGTGTAATGAAAATTAGATTCATACTCTATTTTTCGCTTTCTTACTGAATCTAGCGCCCTTAACTTTGTGCTATTTTGCGTTCTGCTACTGTTTTTAATTGAATATTCTTGACTTCATAAAACAATTATGATGAAACAAAAACTGCCGCTTTATGCTCGGTTATATAAAAAAAATTTAAAAAATCAGCTGGAAATCATCAGTGATGTCGAGATATCAGTATCATCAAATGCGGCGTAGTGATTAACATGTATGCTTCTCACGTCAAATTCACGAGTTCAAATCTCATCCCCGGTCTAGTCACGGATAAGCCCAGAGTGTTAAAGTGACTATAATAAAAAAAGTATCACCGAACAAATTGTCAAGGCTTATTTTCACCACAAGGTGGAAGCAACTTAGTGATCTCACCTCTACCAATATGATTATCTTGCAGGCCTTTAATTTTTCACACGATCTTGCTGTGCTATCTGAGACTACATTTTTTCAGAGGCTTCTAAAACATTAATGCTATTGACTAATGAAGTGGTTGCGATAGCTTCGTCGATCAAATCTGGCATCGTAAAGTTCTGGATCAACAATCAGCATTTGTAAAGAAACCGTTCTATAGCCTTTTCCTCACAAAGCTAAACAACTGTCTCCTATATTATGATGGTGTTGGATTGCGCGGGTGGCCTTCAATTTGTGAGGATCGGGCTTTTTCTCGTGTATTTTGATCGCTGCCACCAGTACTTAGATATATTATTGCATCCCCATTTTAATATTGCTTATTGGACAGGGCTTTAGAACGGTTTGTTTACAAATGCTGATGGGCTCTTTCTATTGGTGATCCAGATTTGTCATCTCTTTCATTTCAATGTGTTGTATGTACAACAGCAAATGTGACTTCAAAGTAGCTTGGGAATGGATAAGATTAATAATACCATACCTAGCTAGATTTGTTTGGATCACTCGGGTGTTGCCGTACACTGAAGCAAAACAACTCAATATTTCTATAAGAACGAGTTATGATTTTGCGACTCAAGAATGATAAATGTTAAAAAAAGTACTTCAAAATTAAACTGACAGGAATCGTACCTCTCGAACCACTCATGTAGTTTCACAACTTACAAGCTAGTTTTCTGGTCAGTTTCCCGGGAGCACCAAGAAATTAGTTCCAGAGCATATCTGAATGTGGTCCAGCGGCTCTCAATTCGACCTCCAATGCACAGTGGGTTAGAAATGAAATCTAATGAGATATCATTAATACCTCAGAATCTAAACAATCTCTTGTTTTTACTTATTCGGTATAGTTTTCATACACTATTTTCGCAGATGGTGCCGTAACTTAACCTTCAAAGAAGATACTTTCACAAATGCCAGTAAGTATTTATCTAGAAACGGTATCGTTTTGTCCATTGATTGGATTAATTTTCGTTTGTTGGACCTGAAATTGTTTGTATACAAAAGGAAAT
Source organism: Ochlerotatus camptorhynchus (assembly GCF_037179485.1). Taxonomy (NCBI): domain Eukaryota; kingdom Metazoa; phylum Arthropoda; class Insecta; order Diptera; family Culicidae; genus Ochlerotatus; species Ochlerotatus camptorhynchus. The sequence continues at coordinate 81,886 of NW_027041028.1, forward strand.
TTTCATTATAATGTTAATAATATGTAATTATACACTATAATTAAAACAATAGTACCTAAAATATCAGCTAAAACTTGTGTCATAAAATGTCCAACCCTAAGAATTGACTGACTAGGGCATGTAAGGCCCTAAATCAACTGTATTTATTTTATATTTCATGCCAAATCTGGGACATCTAAGATCCTGTTTTGAAATTTTTAATATTTCATTCATTTTATCCATCCGGTGGGCCATCGATACGTAATGTTTAGAGCATAAGCGCAAAACCTGTCTTATTTTTCGACAAACTCACATCTGTTGTGACATGTTTGATGGCATCTATCACATTCGCGATATTCAAAAATTCAACTAAGCTGGTCATCGTACTTATCATCAACCATGACTAGTCGCTGTCATCCATTCGTCTTCACGAACCGGTTCGAAATTTTAAATACAGTTACTTACAAACACGGCGCGAGATGATTGCATGCCACACGCCTATCCGTCTGCGTATGTTCCTGCTTGAATGAAAATTAAAATGCTCAAGTTATAAAAAGAGTAGCAAGTGCACTCTGCCCGATGATGAGGCGATGTCGAAATTGACTCATCTGTCCGATTGGGCAGTGAAGCGTGCTCATATCAACGACATCAACGCGAAGATGTTTAGCAAAAAAAAAGTGAAATAGAAAGTCAAGCTATCATAAGCAGTCTGTGTGAGCTTTGCCCGGCAACCGGCCATTCCCATCACACCATCGACCGTTGATATAACCACTTGGCAATATTTTCGTGATCGGAAATGCTTTCAATGTTTGTTATTATAATAATTTCCATGAAATTTCTCGATGCCCAGTCAGCACCGGTCATGGAACGGTGAAGAGGTCTTCATCTAAACTGCACTGGTGGCTTCCCATTCAGTGCTGCGATCGCAAGGGAGTGGAATCTGAGTCAAGATCGTGGCATGGGGAAGGCCGTTTTTTGCTGAGCGTGCCAATGCCAAGGAAATTATTAGCATCGGAACGCATCTTTTATTCATTTTTATCTATTTACACTTCGCTCTGTGAACGGGTTTGATAAAATTCCCACATTTGTACTGGAGCACAATGTGATCAAGTTGCTTTCGGTTGGCGATATTTAAGATGAACTTTCACATCGAATTAAGCTAAATATTTTGAACCATGCCGCTGAAAATCAAGCGATCTCGAATAATGAAAACCTTCAACAGCATGATACGGCCAACACTTTACGATGAACTACCCTGGTGCACGACTGTGAGTTGTGAGTTGACTGTTTATGAAAAGATGATCATCAATTTTGCGGATTCATATCTATGAGAAGATTGCGCCGTTTAACGCATTTATTTATATATTGTTCAGAGTGAAACCCATACCAAACGATAGATATAAGGTAGAGTGTGTGCTTCATTCCTACGCTGCACGTGAGAAAGTTTATAAATAATTCGGCTGGAATTTTTTAACCGGTGGCAATTACTTCATCGGCAATTTACTCTTCATTTTGAAAAGAAAAGGCATTTGCAGATTGTTATGACTCTTATTCTAGTCACAATAAAGCGGATTACTTGGTTGGGTGCGCAATGTGTCGGCAAAAGCTTACGTAACATTTTTAATAGCTCAGTAATTATTGAAAACCAATCTTGCTCAATGAGTTAATACGAGTTTTTAATTCGAGAAAGCCCGGAAAGTATTTACTACGACCATTAAGCAACAGAATTCGTTTATCATTCCCAATGCAATCACTTCCAGTCGCCATGAACATTAAGTGGCCGAATGTTACCTTCACCTTAAAAAAAAAGCCAGAAAATGCGAGGTCTGCTATGGAGGCGATGAACTCAACCGGGTTCTCTGTTGAATAATAGCGTAACTTGTCGCTTTTTAGGCATCCGTGCTTCATGTCCAGTAGGAGGATTTCAATTTTTGAAATTTCACTCCACAAGACCCAAGGAATTCTAAATCAGACCCAGGGGAGCTGTCAATTGAGGGTGCCCATAAACTTATTTATTTATTGCGACATACAAAAGTAGATTAAACGCAATGATTACAATGGTTTACTTACATACTTTGCATTATTTATATTTTCTTTTAGCCGAGTTTTTATTTGTTTTTAAGAAATACATAGTGATGCTAATGACTTTGAATTTAGATTATACTGGCGCATCATTCGATTGTCTATTTGTTGCATAATTTGTTCTATGTGATTTGTTGAGAAAAAAAAAATCTGTTTTCTGAGATGCCGACGTTATGTGAAAATGATTAATTTTGCGAGTAGTGCTGCTGATGCTATGCGATGTGAAATAATGTCATATCTGAAAAAAAGCATTGTAAATTCGTGGCGTTCCTTCTTTGTAAGTTGATGAGCATGCTGAATTTATTTATGAATTCATTTATTTATTTATTTATTCGTCAACCAAAATGGTAGCCTGCATAATAATATTATAAAATATAATCTATGATTTCACAAAACTTGGAAATATGTTATCAATTTTTAATATGGACGCAAGTTTCAATGCCTTATCACGTCCCTACACACTAAGATTTTTTTACAGGAGTCAGTATTTTTTTACTGGGTTTTTGAATTGCTGAAAAAGTCAGTAAAAATTCAAATGACCGTTATTCGTAAGGAATCAATGAAATCGACCAATTTTATTTTCTATCATTAAATGGGGTTAACAGAACTAACTATGTACAAGTTTAGAACAAATATTCTCATTAATAAATTTTCCACAGATTTTTAAACTTTTACCGAACAGTTCCGCAATTCAAAAACTCGGTAAAACCGTACTGACTCGATTAGTGTGTAGTGATCGAAAGCATTGAAAGCATTTTGTTCAACGCGTAACAAGCTTATAGAGAAAATTGATCAATACGTAAGTTATAGAACGGGGGAGTTTGGTAAAGAGAGATGATCAAACCGATTTGTACCTTCATTCATAAAAGTTGTCCTTGCTCGCTCTCTATTCTCTATATAAACAATTTCACACTGCCGTACTCTAACGGAACTACCAATTCTATACTTTCATCTCCTCATCTATCGTATAAAAATTACCACTCTAGTCTGTTATTTGAAATTAGCATCTTCAACTAAATAGTTTCTTATTTCGTCCACTAGAAGCGTGGTGGTACGTTCAAAGCTGTGTCCATATTTACTTTTAACGGTTGAACATGAAAAATTCCGGCCACATTAAAGGCATTTTTTGAGTATTTTTTTATTCAAAATTTCACTGAATCAAGCTAAGAGTGTATAGAATCACAGTAGGCATTGGCTGTCAGGATAAGTTCATTTGTTTACATCATAGCTTTACCGGGGCAAGCACGTCGAGATTCGATCTTGTACGCTCGAATCGAAAATCCCTGTCTATCCGCTCCTGGCAGTTCTGGATCAAATTCCTGGGCAGGAATTGTATACTTCGGTTTACTGGAAGAGTGCCCCGGAAGAATATATAAAATAAAAAAGAAGTCGAAATTCCTCAAAAAGTTCCTTGTCTGGCAAGCAATCTGCATTTGTGGGCTGAAAAGCGAAACTTTCGTTACTTCTGGAACCATGAACCAGAGGAGTGCCTACGGAAGAGACTCCTGCCTTTTCTAGAGCTGCATAAGGTGAATTGCCTATTCTGGCCGGACTACAAGCTGCCACTACTCAAATTCCACCAAACCGTGGTACGGCGAAAATGGCGTCACAGTGGTTCCCAAGGAGATGAATCCGCCAAATACTCTGGAGCTTGCAGGGTGAAACTGCAATTGACTTGAAGGATTTCAAGCGGAAATGGAATTTGGCAGCCAAACAAGTGAGAACAGGGCTCGTGTAAAACATGATGGGCCGTGTAAAAGTTAGAGCAATGGCGTTGATTTCAAATTTGGGACTGTACAAAGTTTATTAAACAGCATGTTGTTGTTTTGACCATTACTCGAGCTAAACCATCTATCATACCCCCATACAAATCATGTACTTCAAGAACTAAACATTCTTCACTGAAAATGTCAAGTCATTTGGTATAATAGTTAAATAGTTACAGCTGTTTATGTGTATGTCATTCTTCACGAGTTCGCATGTAGCTGTAACTGTAACTTTTAAACTACTATACCTAATGATTTGACATTTTCAGTGAAGAATGTTTAGTTCTTGACGTACATGATTTGTATGGGGGTATAATAGATGGTTTAACTCGAGTAATGGTCAAAACAACAACATGCTGTATAATAACCTTTGTACAGTCCCAAATTTGAAATCAGCGGCTATGCATGGGAATTCTTTCGTAATTGTTGCTATTGAATCATGGAACCAAACCATTTTTTTTGCAAAATATTTTAATTCAAAATATTGCGCAGTTAGCCAGAAATTTCTCTTGAAAATTTTGGCTCATTTCGTCTGAAAAAATCAAAATCTTTATGAACAAATAAAAATTCGGTCCTTTTATGCCAAACAAAACAGATCTTTGTCTCACACTTTAAAGAATCATAATCATTGAATTGAATTAATTGGACAAGGAATGAAAAAAAAAGTAAAAATAAACAAAAGGTAGATTTAGCCACTGTACTACATATTTAAGATAACATTTTATTTTCTTGATCTAATCATATTTTTGAATCACGTCATATTTTTTATTATTTATAACTTTCTAAACCGTCATCCCTGAAAATGTACAGTCATTTTGTATAATAGTTAAAAAAAATACAGCTGTTACAGTTACATGGATGTGTGTGTGCCATTTGCCATTTGTACTTATTCAAAAAAGATCAATCATGCAATCTTATCGATTGAGGATTTTAAAAATACCACCTGTTGAGTATTGAAATCATTATTTTTTTTATTTACTTACAAGTACTTTTTAGATAACATAAAATCCCACTACGTAACAGAAAAAAAGGTTGTAAACAATTTCAATATATTGCAAAATATCTATATAGGTAGAATCGAAACATTAAATTTTTTTCCATTAAAATTGCAGTTAAAATTGTTTGAGTTTTATTTATGATTAGTGCAGCAATACCGCCTAGAAGAGTACATATAGGAGAAAGTGAAGTATCTTAGTTGATTTTATTATTATTTGTTTTAAATAACTCAAGCAAGCCGCCCAGCTTCAATGCAAAGCGATTTTAGCGATCCAAGCTAATCCACAATGAAATTGCTGTTTCTGTACATGCTGTGATATTACTTCCGGTGAATCGCCTGGAATGCAACGATTTCAGCGCGGTATATTGCTTATATATAAAAATTGCATCCCTCGTGAGGCGAGCTGCGGAAAGAGAAAAGCAAAAACTGTTGCTAATTTAGAACAATTACCCGAAAGGGTCTTAAGTGTCTGTTTTCTGCTTTCGATTTCATTCGAATGATGATTTTGCATTTGTATTTATATCAAGTACAATCCGTCATCAGTAGTTGGAAGTCAATTCAGTTGATGCTGCTTGTTTGCACATTACCATTATCATTAACATCGCATTAGCAGGAGAAGCCACGGCAGGTAGTTCATGATCATAAGCACCACTTCCAATAATAAGATTCGCATGTGTTTTGCCGATGGTTGCCGGTTTCAACATTGTTGGGCTCGCTCATTGCTACAGCTGAGTGCTTTTTCTAGGGTGGAATAGTGAGTTGCAAATAGGAAAATAATCGCAAATAATTGGACTTTCCGCTGTGAAAACGGCTTATCATAGGAAAAATCACATGAAATTTTATTCTTTAACCGCTTCAATGTTCAAATTTTGGAAAACTGCACAACCTTGGAAAACATTAGTTCAAGGGAAAATGTGTTCACCTAATTTATTAATTTTTCAAGATGTCCGATACTGAACACATTCATCGAATTACTTGGTTTCTAATATATCTTATAACTAGGTTATGCTACCAAAGGTTATCGAACAGTGATTACGTTTAAAAATGATCAGCATTATTTTTCCAGCTGCAAAAAAAAATTTTTTGGTAGAAATATTCAAAATAAAACTTATTCAATGAAAGTGTTGAAAATAGAAACCAATTATTGTCAGTTTTCCTTTTTCAAAACTGGATATAACTTCCTCTGAAGGTTCTGGATACAGATTTGTTTGTAGAAGTGATTTGCAGATAAATAACCACATGAAAGCAGAGAACAATAATTATTCCCTGTATCAACAAGCCAAGCGTTGGCTAAAAGATCATCCACTTAACTTAATTTGACTATTAAACATCACCCAGAAAGAGCAAAAGAAAAGATTTGGCATGTTAAGGAGAGCATTCTACAAGCTGGTCTGATCTTTATCAAAACAGTGCAGGCAGGTATAATAACTCAGCAGAGCAGTTTCCCTAGTAGGACATATGCTCTGTGAGATAAAAAGCAAGCCAACTGTTCCAGTAATTCTGTGGCCATGAATTAAGATAGCAAACAGGCGAATAGTTGCTATCTCTAGCCGTATGAATCAAACACTAAAGTGTTCCCAAGCGTTGTTGTTGGATAGATTGTGGTGTTAATTAGGTTGTAATTGAAATATTAAAGCACACATCATGAGCCACAATTGTCTAGGTACCACTTTTTTTTTTCTAGACCATAGATGGATACACTTGGGAGCTATCATTTCGGTGAAGTGCAGTCGTAAATCAGTGGCACAACTTTTAAACTGTGTTTCGGCTTATTCGGACTGGTGATGGTGCAAGATGCACGACCGGCTTTATCATTTCCTCTTAGTTTTATTTCAAGGGGATGCAGCATGAGCGTATAATTTATAAAATCGCGTGAAATCGTGATCTCGTTGATACCCTATCGAAACCGTGGGGACTGTGATGCTCTGAAACCGAATCAATCGGTGATCTGTTTTCTATTTCCGTTCCTTGTGTGGCACCTCAAGGGACCATCTTTCTGTCATGCTGGGTTTGTGACTCGATGGGAAAATAAAATGAGCGCCAAATTAGGAAGGAAAAATGTCGGAATTTAACATGGAAAGTTGTCTCCTCTCCGTGTGTGAGCCTAAGCCTCGAGAGAGTCGAGCAAAGTGGGATTACCAACCGAAAGCCATGTGCTGCAAATGTAGTTGGATTCCACGGAATTATAGTTGTCGGATGTTGGTAGACCTATTCTTCAATGAATCGGTTGCAACATTACAACGAGCATGGTACCGCACTGGAACAAGTTTTTCCCCTCGCAGCATGGATATGCGGATCACGGACACAGTGCAGTGGGATACGGATCTGCGCAAATCTCGAGCGAAAGGCCTCTGTCATGCGCATGGAACATGTACAACGGGTGCTGAGAGAAAGCCTGTGGCTCCGAATAATGAAACAGAACGAACACGTACATATCTAGTAAAGCATTCACGAATGAAACAAACCATCGTCATCGATTCTTTCTGTCGGTGTGGTACTATATCATTTTCGTTCGATAGAACTTAGCATCTGTTGCTTTCCATGCTAGTTTCACCGTGTTATCGTTGAAGATGAGTGGAGGATGGACGTTAGTTAGCTTAACGTCTTTCGTGTTTGTATCCTTCGACTTCGGCATATGTGTAATTATAAATTGTAATTTCAACAACTCCTCGCGATCCCTTTAACTTATATTTTATTTGCAATAATAAGCAAAGATAATCACATGTTTAACATCAACTTCAGAGGGAAATGTGATGGATTTTTGGAATGGGATTGTTGAATTTTTTGATAACAGTTTTAAGATAAATTATCACGCAATGTTTTTGCGATCCATGTTTAGGATTGAAATTTAACCTTCCTGATGATGAAAGCACGGTTGCATATTTTGTTTGTGTTATCTCTCTTTATCTGGATTTTTGCCCTTCCATTCAATTTTTGGCCAATGAAACAAAAATATTGAGACGATAATTGCTTGAAGACCAATATAATGCGTTTGATTTTGAGATGTAGTAGATTCATTTCTTCAACTTTGATGCTGGGCGCTTTGCAGTGGTTTTCGATGATGGAAAGAATTGTATATTTGATTATGGTCTTCATTTTTAAAGTAGTTAACAGTTTGCTGCCTTGTGTGGTCGAAAGGAAGTGACTTTCATAGATATAATACTAGAAACGCGGATGAAGTAAGCACGCCACATTTAAAGCTGACTTTTGAACAGTTATCTAGTGGATTTTTTTAAAGAAATTTACGATTTATGTATCTTGACCAAGTTATCTGATTAAATAGTAGTAGTTAATAAAACCAAATAATTTTGAGTAGTCAACAAAGGCTTGAACCTCGCGCATAAATGGATGGATATAAATTTGATTTTAACATCTGATGAATAAATTGAACTTTGAAGCTAATTTGAAAGAAGCCGTGAATTAGTAGTTGCTTGAAAATCCTGACAATGCTGAAAATTATGATAACATCATATTGTGGGGGGTTACTAGTGTAAAAGGATGCTTTGTTGATTATTCATGAACTCTCGATCGCTGGAAATACTTGTGAATATTTGAGGTGGACAAAAAGGTGAACAAAGTGGTTTAGGCCTAAGCTTATTCTGTGAAGTAACTGTAAACTGTAGGGGTAATTTATATCTGTAACCCTAACCAGTTCTTGTTTGTTTGCTTATTTGGTTAAGATGCTATACTTAATTTTCTTAAAGATAAATCGTCTAGCTCAAACCTTTGTAGGGGTAAAATGGGACCATAATCATCATTATGATCACCATGATCATTATCATCACCTTCGTCATCACATGACCTTCATTTTTGTTCCTGACGTTTTGAAGCACGTACCAGAAAGCGAATCATTCACCATATTTGTTCATATAATGAAATCGAATGATAAAGAATAAAAAAATAAACAGATGTTTTTTTTGCTGAGAATCGTTTCTAAGTATAATTAACTTCTCCAAATTAAGTATCTGATAATAAATCAATCAAGCTTAGGTGTTCCATTTTCAACATTCATGTATTTATCCGCCACCCATAGCTTCGGTTCTTCTAGAGATTCCGTCTTACAACTTTTTTTAATTACGTTCTAAAACTATCAGATCGATAGCGGCTCGCTTTATTGAGCTAAATCCCGGCTGACGACGAGCTACAAATCGGCACGGAACAAACAATCGATAGCCAGCTGGCATTTTTCCCGTCTTGTTGAAAATTTGATTAATCAGCCTCTCTTCTTCTGCTATATTCTACAAACCACGCGGGTCTATGCTGTGTGTGTGTGTGGTTGAGCTGTAGTTACTACTGCTATTATTATTGCATGTATGTTCTTTCTCCTGTTCAGTCAGTGCCATGCGGCATCACTCGCTTTGTGGCGTGAAACCCTTGGCCCCAGCAGTAGGTATTGATGTCCAGTAGGGGATGATGAACTAAAGCGGACCTCTGAGTTTTTATTTATTTTTATTATTGACATTTTACATGCATGCATGCATTCATGTCATATTCATTAATTTTTTATTATTTATTATTATTATTATTATTATTATTATTATTATTATTATTATTATTATTATTATTATTATTATTATTATTATTATTATTATTATTATTATTATTATAAGTATTATTATTATTATTATTATTATTATTATTATTATTATTATTATTATTATTATTATTATTATTATTATTATTATGATAATAAAATCAATGCATTATGGAATCAAACAACAACACTAGTTTACACCAGACTTGAACTTTGTACGCTGGTGGTCATTTCCCATGTAAAATCGTGTGCTGAATCAAAAACTATAGTCAGACAAAATCTCAATAGAATAGTTTTCTAGATACAGCTAAACAATGAAATTTCACTCAAAAAAAGTTTGTATAGAATAATGGTATTGTTGGCACAACCACTACAAAAAAATACTTTTCTTAAAAACTTAGCTAATATCAAATTTTTCTTGTAAATATGCGAAAATTTAAAAAATGTAAACAAACTATTAATTTACATCAAAATCACTAATCTAACTGAAAAATGATGTCCAGTTGATCGAAGGTAATTATTTTTTGTTCAAAAAATCTCTATAATAAACTTTAACTATCTACATACAATTTTCACACTGCCGTACTCTAACGGAACTATCAACTCTATGCTTTCATTTCCTCATCTATCGTATAAAATGACCGCTTTAAGTTCGTATTTGAAACTAACATCTTCAACTATCTATAATAGAGTTTAAAAAGATGTGTTTTAGAAAACAAAGTTTTTTAAGTGAAATATCGTTTTTTAGCTGTATATAGAAAACTATCCTACTGAGATTTTTTTTGACTACATTTTTGGATTCAGCACACGATAAGGATAAGGAGCATAGGTCAAACAAGAAAGTTCATTAGTGTATTGTGCAGCTATGGCCGTTGTACAAACGCTGGGATTGCGGACGTACCCGATGGATGGAGATGGCGAAAGTCGTACGCGTCCTAACGCACAAAAACCCGCATAGATGCGACGCCTGGAGGGCCGAATCGTCACACTTCGGACTAAGGATGGCACAGTACAAGAGGGAAAACTGATCATCGAGGCTAGTTCGTCACTTTGAACAGTGGTTTAAAAGTCCATTTTGACGCTCTTAATTAATAGCACCGTGGAGAGTGGATTTGGAGTAATGACGCTTTCAGCAAAGTTGATGGGTATGACATAGTGTCTGCTTTCTTTGGCTGAATTAGTAGCTCCCTTTCTCCTTCTATCTTACTTTCTTTCATATGCATTCACAATTGCTTCAAGCTTATTGAAAAAAAAAACAGTGATGAGCACTGTGGAATAAAATTTAAGATTTTTAATGCTTTAGTTTTGCCGTCTGTGAAACGTTTGACAAAATAATGTATAGTTTTTGTAATTTATATACTCTAAGAAATGGGAAGTTTATTTATGGATCCAGCTGCTATGAAAATTAATTTAAAACGTGATATAAAATACAATATAAACATGCTAACATTATTTCCATACAGCCTATCAACGGGTGTTTGCTTTGAGCACAACACTCCAGCAGATGGCCGTGGACAAACAACTTTACCACCATTTGAAAGCTCTGTTGATGTAGTTAAATCCTATGTTAGATTTTAGAAAATACATAGTGGACAGAGGAATCTACAAAATTGATCGAATAGTCTCAAAGATCTCGGTTTCGCAAGGTAAAAAAATGTGGTTTCTAGAAAAGTGCTGCCAACAGCAAAAAATTTAATGTTTTGGGCTGAACATTTTCGAAAATAATGCTGAATTGTTGGTTAATAACATACTGAAAACCCGAAGTGATTACATTTATTCTAAAGGGCCACCCACATTAGATCCATTTGTGTTGCGCAGTGTTGGAAAAGTTCGCGATATTTCACGAAGTTCACCAAGGGAAAAGTTCGCGAGTCATAGGGAACTTTGATGAACTTTTCCATCACTGGTGTTGCGTTGACGTAAATTTGACAGTTAGACAATAGATTTAGCTGTCACTTTGCCGCAACGCGTCCGATCCGGATCTAATGTGCGTTGGGCCTTAATGCTCTATTTTTTTTTTTTTTAGAAAATACCCTTTTTTATAGATTTTATAGACAAAAGGTCTAATAGTTTAAAGGGGGACAATATTTCGAATGATTCAAAGTGGGACAAAACGTTGATGGGTCGATAGGCAGGGTCCAGGTGTGGGAGCTGCCTCTCTGGCGTCGGTAGCATTGGTGCTCAGCACGGAGAACAAGATCGACGGAAAACAATTCAAAGGAAAAAAACCATTTGTCCCCTTCCCATCATTCGACCTTTTGTCCCCGTTTTCATTGAATTATGAAAACGGGGACTAAAGGTCGAATGATGGACATGCTCAGACATGCTGGGGTGAGAGGTAATCACGCTTACCACTACACCACCGGCGCCACTGATAAATGGTTGAATGGAATAAAACACCGAATGATTCAAAGAGGTATAAAAGGTCGAGAGGTGGTACATTTTGTTGTGGTTAGTTGGCCAACTGGCCAGTTGGCCAGATGGCAAATAATGACTACTTGACTGACTTAAAACACCTGTACGTGGAATTTTAAATGACGCCTCGTAGTCTGCGAAGGGTCCGCAGGTCACCTTCAACTTGGTCGATCCACCTTGCCCGCTGCGCGCCTATTCTTCTTGTTCCTGTTGGGTCGCTTTCTAGAACCATTTTCACTGGGTTGTCGTGCGGCATTCTTACGACGTGCTCAGCCCACCGTAGTCGCCCAATTTTTGCAATGTGGACGATGGATGGTTCTCCCAGAAGCTGGTGCAATTCGTGGTTCATTCGCCTCCTCCACGTTCCGTCATCAGGTCTCGTGGCCATAGAGGGCTGGTCTAATCAGCGTCTTGTAGACAGTCAACTTCGTGCGGCAGCGAATTTTATTCGACCGGAGCGTCCTCCGGAGTCCAAAGTAGGCACGATTCCCTGCCATAATGCGTCTTTGAATTTCTCTGCTGGTATCATTTTCGGCGGTCACCAGTGAGCCCAAATACACGAACTCATCGACCACCTCGATTTCGTCACCGTCAATCTGAACTCGGGGGGGAGGCTAATATTATCTTCCCTAGAACCTCTTCCTTTCATGTATTTTGTCTTTGATGCATTGATGGCAAGTCCAATCCGCCTAGCTTCAGCCTTCAGTCTGATGCACGTTTCCACCATCATCTCAAAGTTCCGTGCCATAATGTCAATGTCATCCGCCAAGGAGCTGGATGGACTTCCTGAATATCGTGCAACTTGTGTCTATCTCAGCTCTTCTGATCTCACCTTCTAACGCGATGTTGAATAGCAGACACGAAAGTCCATCACCTTGCCGTAACCCCCTTCGAGATTGAAAGGGACTTGAAAGTGTCCCCGATACTCGAACAACGCACATCACTCGATCCATCGTCGTCTTGATCAATCGCGTCAGTTTATCCGGAAGTCCGTACTCGTGCATAAGCTGCCATAGCTGATCTCGATCGATTGTGTCGTATGCGGATTCGAAATCGATGAACAAATGATGTGCACACTAAGAAATTATCGCCGACTTCGGTAATTTTTACCGAAATCTGAACAGCTGAACTGTTCGGTAAAATTTATGCAATTCAATTCAATTGCTTTTCAGCTACTTTGAAACTAAATCTCCACTAAAATGACAAGATTTGATCCTTTAAACAAGGTTGACCATGTTTTGAAAGTATTTTCAAGTTCAATAGCCTTTAAAATGAAGGTCAAAGTTTTACCGAACGTTCAGCTGTTCTGATTTTGGTAAAATTTACCGAACACGAAAACAAAATCTTAGTGTGTGTGGGCACGTTGTATTCGCGGCATTTCTGCAGAACCTGCCGAATCGCGAAAATTTGGTCCGTGGTAGCGCGGGCACCCATGAATCCTGTCTGGTATTGCCCCACGAACTCTCTTACAAATAGTGACAGGTGGCGGCACAGAATTTGGGAGAGTACCTTGTAGGCGGCGCTTAGCAGTGTGATGGCGCGATAGTTGCAGCAATCCAACTTGTCGCCCTTTTTGTAGATTGGGCATACGACACCTTCCATCCACTCCTCCGGTAATATCTCCTCCTCCCAAATCTTGGCAATTACCCAGTGCAGCGTTCTAGCCAGTGCTTCACCACCGTATTTTAATAGCTCACTTGGTAGTTGATCTACACCAGTTGCTTTGTTGTTCTTCAGCCGACCGATCTCCTCCTCAACTTCTTGAAGATCAGGGTCTGTTGCCGTGCCACCTTCGTTTTCTGCTGCTTCACCGTTGAGGTGCTCGTCATAGTACTGCTTCCACCTCTCAATCACCTCACACTCGTTCGTGAGAAGGTTACCGTTCAAGTCCTTGCACATATCGGCTTGCGGCACGTAGCCTTTGCGCGAACTATTTAGCTTCTCATAGAACTTCCGTCTATCGTTTACGCGGTACAGATTTTCCATCGCCTCTCGATCTCGGTCTTCCTGATTCCTGATGATGGTCCGAATCTATGTTCGCACTGCAGTACGTGCGGAAGTTGATAATGTCGGAGAAGAATTTCCCGTCGATTAGAACGTGATCGATTTGGTTTTCTGTGTGTTGGTCAGGTGATCTTGTGGATATCCTTGCGGGGGAAAAAGGTACTTCGAACTACCATACCCCGAGAGGCTGCAAAGTTCACGCATCGTTGGCCGTTGTCGTTCGATACGGCATTCAGGCTGTTTGGCCCGATTGCCGGTCTAAACATTGCCTCCCGTCCTACCTGAGCGTCCATGTAGCCGATGACGATTTTGACGTCCCGTTGCGAACAGCCGTGCACGTTGATGATACTGTAGTTGAAGAAACGGCCGTTAATCCTCAACTTGCACATCCTCGCGATGATCGGCTGCCAACCAATCACGCGTTGGTGCATTTTACCCAGCACTACAAAGCCGGTTCCTAGCTCGTTGGTGGTGCCACAGCTCTGGTAGAAAGTAGCCGCTCGATGCCCGCTTTTCCATACCTTTTGCCCCGTCCAGCAAAGTTCCTGCAGTGCTACGACTTCGAAGTTGCGTGGTTGAAGTTCGTCATAGACGCACAGCAACTTTGTTTAAAAATTAAACTACAATAAAAATTACAAAATTATTCAAAAATTCTTCCGGCGCCCACATTACATAATCTGTTCATGTCGTTAACATTGTAAATTCTGCATACTTTTCATTCAAATCTTTAATAGAATCTTACATTTCCCGGTTGGGTGTACGATTATTTTTATACAGCTTATTTTTCACCATCCTCCCCTTTTAAAATATGCTTCTTTTTTACTGCATAGTGTACAACATCAGACGGTAAATGGAGATAGATGTAGAAAAGATAGGCGAATGATAGAACGTGCAAAGAAATGAAGGCAAATGTGGTTGTTTCGACCTTTGTCCTAAATTTGGCTCGCACACGGTTGTAAATATGTTTGTTTGTTTTTAATTTATCCCCGTTTTTCTCTCTCTCTCTCTCTCTCTCTCTTTCTCTTTGTCGTGTGTGCAATCCCTATACCTTGTGGGTGCATAGTTTATCTCGTTATTTTTTTCGATGAACCTATAAATCGTGCAGTGTGTAGTGCAGTGTTTCACACAATCGAAAGTTTACATGGCAAAATTACGTCTGGGAACAACCGCAAATTGCCAGTGATTTGAATAAGTGTTCAAAAATAATGCAACTGTGGATGGAGCTTTCAATTTTCATGTATTTGATTGCTTGGCCTAATTTTTAGTATTGTAAAGTTTGGGAAGATCTTATTATTTTCCTTCGATTTGGATGATTACCATTTATCTTCCATCGAAGAGATATCTATATGACTAAACATGTAAAATTGGACCACATTTTGACGTCCCGATACGAGAAAGGTCTCTCTGGAATTTATTGTTAGCCCTGGCCGTTCTTGTAGCCCTTAACGATGTTCTCTGTCTGCTTAGGTTCTAGCTCTCTGAGCGCTTCTTCTGTCTCTATGAGTGCTTCTTCTGGCTCTAAGACATCTTTCAAGTATGGCGCTGAGTGCCTCGTTCCACCTGTACACTGGGCTCCAGTTTCCTTGGCATGGTTGTGTCGCATACCCTCGGTAACGTTTCTATTAAATCGTCCGCGTTCAGGTTCGACAGGACTGCTGTCTACACCTAGAACTTTGACAAAGAGATCCCTTTTGCGGCGCCGGTGGTGTAGTAGTAAGCGTGACAACATTTTATGAGGTATAAAATCCCGGTCCATGAGTTGATGGGTCGATAGGGAGCTGCTTCACTGGCGTCGGCCGCATTGGTACTCAGTTCGGAAAAAAAATAAAGGCAAATTAAAATAAAAGAGGTCCTCATCGAAAGCCTTCGTCTTAAACTTATGATCACGTGTTTTAAACTTTCGCATTGCCACCGTTTACCGATGCTGCACCAATCGCTCGAAGGTCACTATGTATGTACCCCTCATACAATCTCCATTCTAAATTTTCTACTACGGACTGCAGAAAGTTACGTCGATAATAGATTCCCAACCATCTTTTTGAAAAGTGCTGATGGTTGCTTCGTTGATCAAACTAATTTCCAGCTTTGCCAAAGCTTCCGGTAGACTATATCCTCTTAAATTGGTACATCTGCTCCCCAATACACTGTTTCTTCTTCTTCTTCTTCTTCTTCTTCTTCTTCTTCTTCTTCTTCTTCTTCTTCTTCTTCTTCTTCTTATTCTTCTTCTTCTTCTTCTTCTTCTTCTTCTTCTTCTTCTTCTTCTTCTTCTTCTTCTTCTTCTTCTATGATTTATACGCTTTTACAGCGCACGTTTTGCGAGCTCTCATCGTAGTGTTCTAGATGCACTTTTACAGTTGAATGCATTCCAAGCCAACTATGCATTTGTATTTTAGCGGCAAACACAATGATGCTCTATGCTCAAGGAAATCCAACAAATTGCCATCGGGACAGATTTACTTAACCGGACCGGGAATCAAAACGGTCACCTCTGGCTAATCCAGTGGTCAAGCATTGAAATCTCCTTCGAAGACGATCGGCACCGTCCGATGAACTCTTTGGTAAGTCCATCCCGCATCTGGTGGATATTCTCCATCGTGGAGGTGCATAGCAACTACATACAAACATTCCGTTTATTTTGGCGATCACGAAGCCCTAGTAACGTGCAGGCAACCACTTCTTGAATGGGGTATCTAGCCATAAAATGTATTGCAGCCATCACTGCTGTAGGGTAGAGAACTACTTCGGCCTAAGCGCCCATTTTGGGCCTATCAAGCAGAAAACATCAAATAAAACCATGATTTCGGCGTTAACAGGTAAATTATGCGTTGGGTGCGATACTTTAGTTCAAACGCTACCGAACAAAGTCAATAAGAACGCGTGATATGAATGTTTGCTCCCAATATTCTCAAATGCAAATGCAGCGCTCCGACTGAATCAATCTTTATCGTCATCCGATAGGCTGAAGTGAATTCATTGGTGTTTCAATGGCGTTTCAATGCGTTAAGCCGAGTTTAGAATCCGTAGGCCGAGTTTGGCGTCAAGAAGCAGTGTTAGACTTTTAACAATATCTCAACAATTTGTTTCTCATTATAGAATCTTACGGTACGTACGGAAAGGTAAATAAATTTGGAAGCCATCTGTAATAATAACATTCCGTTTAGTGCTAAACTACGCTAGATTAAGAAAGACTAAGTGCGAGTTGTGCTTAATAGGTCGGAAATGGGGTAGTTAACCCTATCTGCCGTCCAGTTACCATTATCGGGAAAAACTCGATATGACCCTGCAATAATTGCGACGTCGCACTTTTTTCTTCTGTTGACTATTAGGCTGTGTCAAATAAGGCTGCGTTGATGTTTGATTGTATAGTGTGTGGAGTGCTTGCACGACAAAAATTTCAATTGGTGAATCGGTTGAAGTAAAATAAAAGCGATTTGATTGATGTTGGACGAAGACAAAGTCTGTCAACTTGGTTGCAGGGTGTATGTAGAAGTCGTATCAACACCGCGTGTATTTTAAATGGGTTGGCCAACAGTTGGACGTACAATTACGTACAAAATAGCAGATTGGATTGTGTGCGACGCATCTTTCTTTTGACCTTCGTTATTCTATCTCTACTAAGATGGGATTTTTTCCTTATTAAAGAGTTGTATAGATGTTTCTCCTTTGGTTATTAGTTAGCTAGGTTCCGATTCTACACGTAGGAAACGATACACACCAAACATTACAATTGATTTAGAAAATCATCCAGTTAGGTATTTGGGAGTATTCATAGATTCCAAACTAACATTTATTGATCATTATAATTCAATCGTCAACAGAGCATCTTGCATCTTGCTTGGAATTTATAAAACGTTCTAGTTTTCAATCACACACGAAGAAGGAATAGAATCAGTACAAAGCCAAATTTAATAATTTGCACTCCGGAGACAGGCTGGACAAGATTTTCTCTACAAGCTTATGGAGCTCGCAGCATGTTCATGAACATCCAAACATTGAAAGAGCGTCGTGAATTTGCAATGGTCTCATTTGTAAACGATGATTTTTTACATAATATTTACTTATTTATTTATTTCTCTTCCTATAAAACGCACAGACTGCTTAAATGCATTAAACTACCGATAATCCTTATTTTTAAAAACGTTTTTTGAAATATTAAAATCATAACTGTCACATGACTCGTTGAAACGTTGACAGCAAACATCAAGTGGAATATTTTGTTCGTAGAGTTTACGATGTTAAGGTATATGGAGAAGGTCATTTTGACGCGTGTTAAGGATTGAAATTAAACTATCCAGGAAGCTCAGCAACATTCAACATTGTTGCTCAGAATGTTCCAGGGTAGCAGTCGTAGAGCGTATCTAACAAAGTTTCGCTCAACCTTATCAATACGAAAGCAAAACATGCCTTATACGGTGCCGCTATATTCCAATATGCTTCGTACCAGAGAGCAATTCAATGTTTTTAGACAATAGACATCCTCAAACTGTTGCGTGTTGCGTTTGATGAATCCCAGTGATTCAGTAGAACTCTTATCAAAACTAATTTTTGACAAAACTTCACGGTAGCTACGAAATCATATTTATAAAAAACCACCATCCAATATAATTATTCCAAATTTGGACCTTTAAATCAGATGATGGCCAGCTACAATACCTACAATGGTATTGCGAAACTATTGACTTTACAATGACACAAAGCAATTGAAGCAATACTTCAATTATATTTGTAATTAAGACACGCAAAAATAATACAATAGGGGTATTCATTATACGCGTCGTAAAAATACCAGGGTTCATTGGAGTAAAAGGATGTTTACGCATTTACGACGGTTTTTACGTTTACGAAACGCTTTGTGATTCCCCTAGTGTTAAATCAGATATTCATCCTTAGTCTAGTCTATTTGATAATTATAATTTTTAGAAATAAGGCATGAAATGTGATTACCATTTTAACAAAATGGTCTACATTTGGTTGACAAATAAAAAAATAGTGATCCCACAGTTATCTATGCGGCAGAGATGCCATGAGATTGCCCCTGCCCACAGGTTATTCAGAACCTGATTGACATGTATCAGTAATGTTACAAATGAGCCTACTACCAACCAACTTTGGTGACGTGTTCTGAACGTATCCGGAGTAGTGTTCGGAAAATCATTCTAAAATATCATTTACTGGGCTTTCATGAGAGAATAAACCACGTGTGAGTCTGCAAAACGAATATCACGCATGAGATTCTCATGTATTTTCACGCAAACGCCTAAAATTCTTTCCAGCTTACAAAACACCCGATCGTCAATTACTCATGCATGTGTTGTTAGTTTTCCATCAAATAATGTAAAATCAAGACTAATAACAATGAACAACGCCAAAATATATAACAATGTATTGATTCGGAAATCTCATCGGTTGGTATTGCACAGTAGAAATTCGCGTAAAACTCATAGGAGTTATTGAGTTTTTTTTTCCCAAACTCTGAGCCCACTCGCCATTTCAGGAGGGTGTCACTTATGGAGCAGAATAGCATGACTGACTGTCAGTCCTGCTCCTAAGAGATGAACTAGCCTTAGGCTAAAAATCTCTCTAATAATGAAAAAAAAAAAAAAAAAAAATGTCAGTCCTGCTGCATCTGATCGAATTGTGTATCCTTGTGTCCATTATGCCGTAATTAGCATCTTGCTGGTGGTGACTTTTTGGTCGGAAGCTAAAGGGTGTACCGTTTAAAATCCGCACACACTCTAATTGCTCTAACTTTTGATCCGCGAGTAAAATTAATTGAAATTTTGCGTAGACATAGTTATTGTTTACGCTCTTTGAGTTGATTTCATCAGGTGCGCAATAGTTTTCAAAATGGCGACTAGGTTGAAGTAGTCAGGACTAGGAATCGGTGGTAGATCTTACATCCCATAACGTACCACGAAAAGGTGATCTACCCACGTTCCGGGCAAATGCCATGTTATTCTCTACTCGTTGTTATTCTCTACTCGTTTTATTCACTAGCGACATCTGTAAGGAAGTTTCCATTCCAAGTGCAACCTTGGATAGCAACCAATTCACGTGCGAAGTTTCATCCAAATCAATAAGAGTCACGTCCAACCGTTTTGCAATTTGATGCGGAAATGCTCGCTTTCCGCAGCAAAACTCTAATGTGTCAGAGTTGGCTAGTTTATATTGAAATCAGTCCACATTTGTTTTTGGCAATTTAAATATTAAACCGTCGAAAAGTACGTTAACAATATTGGACAACTAGGCATTTCGTATCTCAAAATTCCCAAAAATTGCATCAATCACTCGTAAGATAGAAGCAAATATAAGATTTAGGGGCATAACTGAGTTAATTAATATGAAAACCAATTTAATGTATGTCCTGTTCCTGTGGTTGGTTCTTTTTTTTGCCACAACGCCAGTTATTTGTAAATAGATAACAGAAATGATTGATCGAGAGATCATCTTCCGAGTGCAGTTATATTCGTTTGGGTTATTATGAAATACAACAGGCAATCGTTATGGCAGCGGAACATTATGTAAAATAAAAGGAAGAACAAAAAACACTCCGCGGGTTTTCATGCTTAAACGGTTGTCCATCTAATTTGTTACCATTTCCCATCTTCGTCATAGCTTTGGGTCCCGTATGAAATCGAACGTTTTGTGAGACGATATCGCGTGAAAGGTAAACATTATAAATGCCAGCAATAAAATCCTGCACCTAATGAATGGTCGACTATAAATTACCTGCAGCATCCCAGGCGGATTGTAATTATGAATGGAGTATAATTTCCTTTAATGTACATCGTATGGGTTCCACTCATTCTTAGTTAAAATACTTCGGACAAATCGCAATCCTTGGTTGAAGGTACATTTCTTTGTGCATGGTAGTGCTTACCACGTTGATTAATCATTTGAATCAATTAACGCTGTGAGTCAACGGCTGATTCGATGTACAGTTATTTATTTGCGTAATTTAATGATTAAGTTTATTATCGACTTGTGCTCTTCTATTTTTATCTAGAATTCGTTCGTTCTTATTCTACTCAAAACGCAAGACGATGGACTTCTTATGTTCGTCGTGTGTCGTCCCATTATATGCGCTCGATACATTACCATATTGATTAAGTTTTGCACGGTGCTATCTGTCAGTAGAGGTGTTCTGCCTTGAGATAGACCGAATCGCACCGTTAAATTAAACAATCTCGTATTATCGTTCCCTTTGAGGCACGTGAGCAATAAATCTTGAGTGCTTCGATTTCAACAAATGGGCTCTTCTACCTCACTCCATCCTTACGCAAAGAATCTAAAATAGAACTGGGCAAAGCTAACGATTTTTTGCCTCTTGCTGTCAGCTTTATGACTTACTCACCTCCATCTTCACCGTCTTCAGGCATATATGCAACTTCCCTCCTAACACGCTGCCTTAATTACTACATACAATCGAATGGGTAAACAGAGAAAGAGTGTGGTAAGAACGTTCTCATAAATTCATATTAATTCTACTTTAAAAGCTGCCTCCAAGACAAAGCGACTTCGCCAAGAAGAGAACTGTAAAAAAGCGACCGCTAAATATGTATGAGAGGAAGCACTGCGTCGCCAGCTCGTCGTTGGTCGTCCTCTCGGCAATTGAAATCTTTCTCGATCTCTACAGACTTTTGCATGTACTGCCCGTAGTGATATGATTTATGATAATTTTATGCCAATTTGTTGTGATTAATCTGAAATTTTTCATTGCAACTACTTCTTGGTATAAAGTTATCGCAATTGCAAAAACTCTGTAGCCCAGTGTCGTTTCGGATGAGAGATTGTTTCCCTTCCGGTGATTTCAGTAGTAATTGATTTGTTAATACACACTCGTAACATGTCAAGATGGATGAATTGCATTCATACAGTTTATTGTTTGTTGTCATACATCGCTGAGTGAAACATTACCGTCTTTACTTAACGGGACTTTTAAGTATCATTGCATAGCTGAATGGAAAAGTGGATGGTGTGGTGATTATCGAGACTAGTTATCATGCTTATCAGTTCCCACATTGTAAACCATATCACTTATCAAGTCCCTAGAACTTTTCATGCTAGGACCGGTTTATTTTCTTCAATAAAATTTTGCAGTGAGAATTATATATTTAACTCTGAGCTAGTTGATTATGGCTCCGCGCATACCTACTGGGGTACATATAGGCTTGTTAGTATGCGCGGAGCACCAAGGCGACAGTAAAAAATAATAACTTTTTGCACAGAAGTCGAATCGATCTGCGGTCTTCAACGAAGTTGTTTTGAATATTTGCCTCAATCTAAGTCCCAGGTGTGGTAAAAATTGAGCATTTTAGTAATTTTTGACAAGCAATTGAAAAGTTTCGGACCGTTCCCCAAACATTTCCCTATTCAAATTATAAAGCTCTTCCGCAAATCCAGATCGTAGTCCTCAGTTGATGGGAACCTCAATACGAATCGAAAGAGATGTGGGGAGTAGGGGGTTGTTATGTTGACCAGGGGGTTGTTAAGCTGCATTAGGGGGAATGCATATCGTATATTTATTTTTTAATAAAAAAAATTGCCTTAGCTTCTCCGCTACTAGCTCACCTACCCTATAACATTCAAAATCACTATGGAACGTGCGAGAACTTTGTTGGATAAGTGTGAAATAAGAAACAAATTGATATTTTTGAAAATTATGACGTATGCTCAATCCGGAAACAGTAACAGAGCTAAGTCCTGCAGGGATGTTCAATAGCATAAAATCGCCGGGCTTATACGATCGTGAGGCGTAGTAGTATTATGTAATGTAGGGAGCCTGAGCAGAAGATATTGGAATCAAACCCAGGCTAAATTTTTTGTAGAGAGATTATAAACGGAAAGGAAATATATACATTTTGGTTGTAATGTGACGTATGCTCGATCGTGGTTTGAAAACAATGTGGACTGTTTTCAGGAACGTCATTTAATTTGAATTGCTTTATGCTTTCGGGTTTGAATGATCTTCGGGACTCACATTATCAGCATCAATCGACAAAATCGATGCGACGAAAAGACTGCTAGTTTTATTTTTCTGTTGAAGTCGAGTAGCTTCGCATCATTCGAGCACCTCAGTTGGCGTCTACATACATATTTTCAATCGTTTGTCACTCTTTCTTCCGTCGCTTCATTCGTGTTTCTTTCAAGCTTCGGTGCAGCGGCCGAGTGAAAGAACGTTTGACTTCGATCTAATGTTGGCCCATGGATCTAAGATTGGGCCCATCGCTAAAAATATGCTATTTATAAATTTTATCTAGATGAACGCGTCATTGGCACGGTTCTAATGGATATTTTTGGTCGATATTGAAAATTTAGTCGAATGTTGAATTTATGTATGGGCCAAAATTAGGAGCATTTAGGCCGACATAAGATCCATTTCCCCTATATGACGGAAAATGAAAATCTATACTTCAACCATTTCTCACATGAAACACTTGAAGATTACACGTATTGCGTTAAATTTATCTTCCATCAAAATAAATTCAACCAAAATTATCTAAAAAAAACCAAAAATATCGAAAACGGAAGATAACGCATATTAGACCAATTGAAAGAGCAGTTGTCAGGAATTGAAATGTGGCTTCGTTTCAACTCGAAAATTGAAAGGGATGAGCAATGCAAAGACGAGAAAATCCACAGCCAGCCTGTCGTTCTAAGCGTGTAATTTTCGTTTCATAGGGTAGAGCGCTACTTCGTCGTAATCGCCCATTTCCGTTCTATCGATCAGAAAAGATCAATAATATCAATGATTTCACCGTGTACAAATCAATAACTGGTTTGTTCCGATGCGTTAGTTCATTAGCTACAACATAAATCCTGTTAGAGCGCATTGTATGAATATTTACGCTCATTGTTCTCAAAACAAAAGAAGCGCTTCTAGCGAATCCCATTTTTCTACGTGTATCCGTAGGACGAAGAAAATCTAATGGCGTTTCAATGCGTTAGGACGGAATTGAAACTCCTAGAACGAATTTAGAATCAATAAGCAGTATTATACTTTAAACAATATCTCAACAATTCGTGCCTCTTTATCAAATCTAACGGTACGTATAGAAAGGTAAATAAATTTAGAAGTCATCTTAGACAGAAATATTCCATTTCTTGTTTAAACTCGTTCAGAAAAGAGAGGTAAAGCACGGGTTGTGCTTAGTAGAACGGAAATTAGATCAAAAACCCTACTGATAGTTTAGCTAGGAGTTATTGAAATGATGCGTTAAACACATTGCACATTGCAACAAAAGAGAACTTGAATTCATGTTAGCGCTTCGAAAATGTAAAGCCCTGATCGTCGCACAGAGGAGGAACTAGAGCAAAAACCTGGCCAAAATTATGTACTGCTATTTTTAGTGATATTAGGTATGGAAACAATGTAAAAGTTATTTATTATAAATTTTGAGTCAAATTGAAAAATAACACATTTTTTTCTGCCGGCGCCGGTGGTGTAGTGGTAAGCGTGACTGCTTTCTCACCCCAATGGGTCTGGGTTCAATCCCAGTCGAGGTCGGTGGGATTTTTCTGAGACATAAAAATCTCTGGTCACGTCTTCCTTCGGAAGGGAAGTGAGCCGTTGGTCCCGGCCCATGTGACATTGAATGGGTGCGATATCCTACGCAGGTGTGGAAGCTGCCTTCCTGCACATTCGATTGCCGTCAATGGACGGCAATCGATGTCCGTCGGTGATTGGCGCTAGATTGCGGAACAGAGACCGACGTTAAATGAAGGAAAAAAAAAGAAACATTTTTTTCTGAATAAAATTTTCTCCAAACTGATGTAGAACATTCGGTTTTTTAAAAGGCTCGCAAACGCCAACCCGGATGAGTCCAGATGAGTTCTCACTTCTAATTTGTACATGCCAACTTGAAATTTCAGTCCTTCATAGATTATATGATCAAATTATCTCCCACTTGGAGATTACTCCTTTACGCTACTGAACACTCCAACTTAATGTGCTCCAATGACTTTTCGACCTTTTGTCTATTTCGACTGTTTTATCCATTCGATTTTTTGTCCATTTAAGTTTTTGTCCCATTAAATTGAATTAAACCTTTTCCCTGCGCTTTGGTCAGAGAGCGTATTTGGTCATGGAACATTTCGAGTATGAGAGAGTGACAACTCGTAGTTGCGATAGTGAAGATATAATATTGAGGAATATAATGCAACACTTTCAGAAATACTTCATGTTGCAACCGATGAACCGTAATGACAGCCATATAAGTACCCAAGTAACCATATAGTCGCAATTTAGCTTTGTAAATACTTACTTTGGTCGAGTATGGTTATTTGGGAAATCCGATGAAACTATCGCTTCTTAAAACTAATCCCTTTCCAAGTTCATTCAATCTCTTTTCGCACTTTGCATATTGCACTTTGCATACTAAACTTTTATGCTTTTAGTCGTATCGCCAGGCAAATCCAGACGATTATCCAACTCAGTTGCACTTATGAGGGTGTCCCTTAGTAGGTGGCCTCTCGTTAACTAAGTACTTCATCAACATTTCCTTGCCTATCCCTAGCTACGGTAAATATGGGCGTGGCCAAGAATAGCGACAGTTATGCTTTTGGTATTGTTGTTAAGATTGAAATCAATGTTTACTCCCCAGCATTATTTCTGAAAGTAGTCGGACTGAGAATTAAAAAAAAATATATGTATGAATGTCGCTAGTATCCAATCTACGAAGCATGCCGTAACACTAACGCTATTAAATTCCATTCGACCTTTTGTTTATCAGACGTTTTGTCCATTTTAACCATTTGTTCATTTGAACTTTTTTTTTCCATTAGACCTTTTGTCATAGATTCCAAAAGGTCGAATGGACAACAGGTCGAATGCACAACAGGTCGAATGCATAAAAGGTCGAAATGGACAAAAGGTCGAAGATACAAAATCCCAAGCCCCATTTATTTGGTTAATGTGCACATTAAATGTGAAATTTTCACTGAGTTTCGTCTATCATGTAGTAGCAACTGCGAATTGTACGGCCAATAATGCTAATGAGCATTCTGTCAAGTAACACAGTGAGAACATTTTCATGGGCGATATTTTGGTATTGAGTGGGGGAACTGCTTTAGAAATTTTGAGGGATGTTTCGCCTTCCCTTTGCTCTGCACACAGAAGTGCACATCAGTCTACCTAAATGTTAAGTAGCCCAGAGGCAAACACGGTAAATAATTGTTTTTTTTTTATTTATAAAACACATGGTTTGTGTACAGACCTCCAGACAAAACTGTATTACTGTGTCTCGTCACTATGTGTCCCAACCAACCCCCCCCCCCCCATGTTTCAGGGATTTATGGTGATTGGCGAAAATGGGACTTTCATTGTCGACTAATATCTTTTAATAACTAGGCTAATTATTTCCATTCATATATGTACTTCGGTGTAGATAAAAAAAAAACACAGCATGACGTAAATGCCGGCTTCGGCAATACCTTTATCAATTATCGATAGGGGTAAACAGAGTCAATGAGCGCTCAAATTTGGCCAATAGATACTGCATTTACCATCTGACCATAATAGGTAACGGTAGTGCCGATGCCGTAATTTATCCTGCTTCCGCTTCCGTTTATTAACGTCTTTTTAAACTGTTTCCCTGGTAGAGGAGAATTAAGTTCATTCGAGACGGCACAAAGCAACCATTCCGAACATCAATAACTCCCCGTTATCGCTTACCGTCACACACCATTGTCTTAGGACAATCAAGACTACCATCTTATCAAAAAGATGTGAAGTGACTATACAAATCATTTTCTTTCTAATGCCACTTCAACCTACTTATGCTTGTATCATATCGTATAAGTCAAGAAATTGAGTACAGTTTGTTCTGTACTCTTGTCGTTGTACAATACATCACGGATTGAACCAACGACACCCATTTCTTCCCTCAATTGTGCTCAAGCCGGGCACTCCACCAATAGATGATTTACATCTTAAACCGCACCGCATCCCTGGCAGTAGGCCACACTGCCGCTAAAACGAGGTCCATGAGTGAGCCGTGTATGACCAATCCTCAGTCGAGTCAGAGCTTTCTGATCTCGAGAATTAGGTACATCTTTCCACTCTTGTGTAGTGTTCTTGATTCTAGGCAGGAATGCATCACGGTTGTTATGCCAAGATACATTCCATGCGTATCGCGAGGTCTGCTTCACCTAGCGGATAGCGTCACTATAGGGCACCGAAGTGACCTCTAACTGAGCAAGACGACCCTGGTTAGCTAGTCTATCAGCAGCCTCATTCCTTGGTATACCTGCGTGTCCAGGTACCCATACAAAGGTTATGTTAGCGTACCGCTGCACCTCCAACAACCACGGGTGTCCAACCTGCCCATGCTCAAGGCCAGAGAGACAACTCGCTGAGTCAGAGAATACAACGGCCTGAGACCCGTTTGCTAGCAGGAGAGCATCTAGGCCTCAGCTGAGAAGATACCACAGAGACCGGATAACCGGCCGCAGCGGCTTATGGCCTCCCCAGACACCCCATAACCAACTTCCTCGTCGATCAAAGAACCGTCCGTATATAGCATGGGCCTTCCCTCGTATGAGGCAGCAACCTCCCTGAATGCAGCTTTCGCCATACCAGAGCTGGCCCCGCCCGCACATAGCTTTAACCCTCCAATCAACTATCGGGGCAGTAGCATCCCATGCCCGTTGCCACAGCCTAACTCGCTGGGCTAACGTGGGAAAATCTACTCCCGTCAAATCGTTCCACCATCCTCTCGCCCTAGCAACCGTGGGCCTGTCATTGAGGATGAGATCCCTGTAATTTACCCTGAATCTTATATTACCGTAGTAAATTATGACAGATTTTCCCATTTAATGAGCAGTTAAAATGAGACACTCAATAAGTCGAATCATTCAAAAAGCAATAATTTACATAGTTCTCTTAATTTTTTTTTATTTTCAGGTAAATTTCCTCAAACTTCATCCAAAGATGCGCTCTCTTAAACAGGTAACCAGGCTTACGGCATCAATTATCTAGACTGGCGCATTCAAATAATGGCTATGTTTCGAAAAACAGTTTGTTCGCAGAAATGGGCATAGTTGAGGAAGTAGGTTAGAACCGATTTGTGGTCCGGACCTCTTTCATCTAATCAGCCTATCGATAATGATACAGGTTAAATTAATAATACCTAATTAATTGCAATGGAGTCAATTGAGCAGCCCACAATTCAACTGATCGTCAGTTGCAAACGGTAGCGCACTTCGCACGCTCTGTCTGCACATGCGCAAGGTGTATGGTTTTGTTGTGTGCTCAGTAGGTACTCATCCCGACTGGTTGCCAACCAGAGCTTACCTAACAGTACTTGACTCCACATCAACAACAAACAGCCGAAGAGCAGCACTTACAAAGTTGTTTGGTTTTAAGGCGATATTTTTTCTCTCGTGTTGTTGTTGTTGGTAAATTTTCAATTCTTCAGAGTTGTACATGTGTTGGGCTCTTGGTATGTGCACTGGTTTTTTTATGTGCAGCTCACGTATGAAGTCATAAATGAACTTGATCCATTTGCGCATTTCATTCACAATACACCGTTTGTTTATTGTAATGATACCCATAACTCTTGTTCGGACCCAGAAAATGTTGCAATGGCTCTTTTAGATCACTCAATCGTATTGAATAATTAAAGTACAAACCGAGTATAAATGTTTAGAAAAAATAATCTGGATTCCTTAGGGGTTAACATATAATGAGTTATATTAATTAGCGTACGAAATCATTAGTACAAAGTGTAATTGATTATCTTAGCTCCAATATAAAGATGTTATGTCAGCAATCATATTATCTGCATGCTGAACCTCTCTGATGCAAGGTTCAAACCTATTATTTCAATTAATTGATTCAAATCACGCTTCGAAATTCAGTAGGTCAGATTTCATAACTCAGTCTTGAAAATTATGCGATTTTGACCAGTAAAATGTGTAAACAAATCTGTATCACATCCTACATTTCGTTCCACACGCTTGCTCATGAATCAATTAGCTCACCTATTTAATACCCACCCATCCCGGCGGCACGTTGATCAATCGTGTGAGCTTTTCGGAATGAGCTTCCAATACAAAACCCAATTAGCAACATGCCACTTGCTGAGCTATTCAAGCTTGCTCTTTAAACAACCATTAAAGAGATCTCTCAATCACGCATAAGCAGCCTGCAAAACGCAATTTGCACCAAGCGGGAGGAACTACAAATCACTTAATTGCAGATGGAGCCGAGTGTTTCGTCAGAGCAATTCTTCATCCCATGCCAGCAAAATCATGTTGCATATCCGTAGAAACATGAATGCACAACAAAGTATTCGTAGCTTCAATTAAGGTTTGTGTTAAGGAATACATTATAATTCTGTATACTGCACGGTTTGCTGATCCCACGATATGTTTATGATTCACATGAAAAGGTCATTCGACGATGTGTCGTGACTGACGATGTGTGGAACTACCCGCGGGGAACCGAAAGTCTATTCCGAGAAATGTTGATTCTGGGAGGTATCAGCAATATGTTAGACACAGAGGAAGTTGGAACATGATGCCACTGTTTTGTCGTATTATGAATCGAAAACAGAAAGGAAGAGATTAATACATGTGTCGTAGCTTGTACTTGGTGGACAATCAATTTAGTAATAAACTAAGATGCGAATTCATCCAAACAAGCTTTAATGAGAAATTTTTAAAAAGGCAGCCACATTAATTATGGGTATACCCTTTTATAGTCATCTTCGTTCCCCCTATCCAGACTTGCTGTGGTAGTTTCGTGAAAATTATTAAGGGGAAATACACCGCTCGGAAAAAAATAATTACATTTTCATTTTTTTTAAATATTGGAAAAGATGTCCAAATATAAAAAAAAACTCACACATTTTTTTAAATTTTTTAAGAAAATTCACGTGCAAGTATTTTATGTAAGTCATCATGGGATAAATTTGAACAACACAAAAATCCTTAAATCATCAACCTTTCAGTTTTGCTGAGAGTCCAAGTTTTTTTTTTTCATGATGAGATAGAAAAAATGTTTTTACTTGTAATTTTTTTCAGGAATCTTAGGAAAAAAAATGATTTTCTTGGATTTTTTGCTGATTTTCCCAAATTTTTTAGAAAAGTAAAAAGAGTGGCAATTTTTTTTTTGAGTATTTGATTTTTTAAAACTACATTTTTAACATTTTTTTCTATGAATGATTTGAAAGAAACATTGTAGTTTCATTTTTATACCTATGATCTTGACTTTTATACCTAGGGAATGAGTACTTAAGGGGGTTTGAAAAGTTCTTTAGTGGGAATGACACTGATGAAGACTGCACATTGTAGTCGAAATACGTATCTGTCATGGATACCAAAATTAATTAAGTGGAATTAAATGGAAGATAACCTTTTTTGCTGTTTGATTTAAAAGATGTTATTTTCTGCTTCTATGATCTCAACGTCCAAGTAAAGTGGTTGCCCTTATCTCCACAGTTGGAAATTGAGAGATTGCCAAGCTTATACTAGTTTTGGATTATTATGTTGTGCGGCATGTAAAATAATATTCTTTTACAATGGAAGTCGAGAAATTTTCAATCCAACAGAAATCTAGGTCCACAAATCAAACCCGTTGCTTTCAGGATGGTCTTACCTATAGCTCCACTTTTACCAACTGAGCCAAGCTCCCTGAATAGATGTCATAACAATAAGAAGTCACTTAATACACTTTTTTTTTTAATAATTTTTTGATATTATAAATAAACTTGTGTGCCGCCACGCCAAACCACCGACACTGGCAACTTTCCAGACGCTGCCACAGCCGATAATTTAGAGTCGGTGCTCCGGCATGATTATTTTTGATACGCCGCTGTGATAATGTTTGATACGCCGACGATGTAAACGTTGATATTGCGCTGTAAAACTTTGATACAAAAAGTACCAAATTGTATCTTTTCCATAGAACTGATATTTGGAAACTGGGCAGTCTTTCTTGAGTCAAAGTCAACATGGCCATGGTCAGAGTCAACATTTAAAGTAACATAATAGTTCAAGCATATTGCTAGGACCATAATGGTCATAATCATAATGACCAAATTATGACATAATTCGTAACCTACCATGACATCACATGAGAATTCTAAAACTAGCTACTTGGCAGTATCAGATATGTTTCGGATGCTCTAGAGGGAATGAAAATAATCGGTCTTTAACCTTAATACCTAATACTAATAATACCGATTTTTCATAAAATATTGGAAGAAGATAAAAAAATCCTTAGATTCCTAAAAAAAAAAAAATTACATTTTCTATCGCATCATGAAAAAAAGTTTGATTCTAATCAAAACTGAAAAGTCAATTTTTGTGGAAGTCCAAATTGTTGCCATGATGACTATGAAAACATGTGTTTTCACGAACATTTGAAGGAGAAAAAACAGATTTTTTTTTTATTTTCGTTATCTTTTTCCAATATTTTTAGAAATTCAAACCGTTATTTATTTCCAGGTGGTTAGCTTTTCCTTAAAGTGATACTTCAAGTCACATAATAAATTGACAATAATAATCAATCGCAGTTAGGTATGTCGAGTGCCTAGGACATATTATACAAAACTGTACATGTTCAAAGTTTCCCCGAGGATGTGTCCTGAGTCGTAAAACAAAACCCATCATGTGACATATAAAATCACAAAGAAATTAAAAATTAAGGACATTGCCCGTATTTTCGATTCATCACGGTTTTGAAAAGGTTTATAAGGCTAAGAAAGTAATAGAAGACAGAAATAAACCCGGGACCATAGCTGGGAGCTGCCTCCCTGGCGTCGGTAGCATTGGTGCTCAGCACGGAACACAAGATCGACGAAAAAACGAACCAAGATTTATTTTTCGTTTCTTTGTTTCTTTTAGCCTTAGGCTGGTTCGTCTCTAATACACCATTACATCGTCTCTCTCTTATCATTTTCATGAATACGAACGATCTACTATTTGGGAAGCGTCTTAAATTATAGCTAACGCAACTGAAAACTAGCCAAACACCCGCTTTCTGCATCTGGTTTCTACAATCAATACGTCACGATAGCTAATCCATAATGGTTCTTAGGAATTTAAGAACACCATTTCATATTCGTCGTACGCAGGTTTTTATTCTATGTTCATTTGAAGTGTTCAGCACATTGCACAGTAGTTTGAATGCTTAATATTGTGAACTATTTTATTTGCGTTGTTAAGCGGAAGTTTACCACCCCGAAAATTAAAGTTTATTTTCGACACGTTTTTATTTTTCTAAAACTAATGGAAAAAAATCTTCAGCATATATGCATGTAAAACATTTTTTTCTCTCAAAGGTCGATATTTTGTGGTTTTTTTTATTTCAACTTTATGTCATGATGACTTACAAGAAATATTTTTACATGAGAATTTTGTTTTTAAATTAGAATTTTTTTGATTTTTTAGATTTTTATATCTTTTTCCAATATTTTTGGACAAATAAAAACGTAATTTTTATTTCAGAGCGGTGAACTTCCTCTTAATATCTACGACACAGCACACCTGTCCCGTTACTGAGAAGTGAGCTTACTCGCAACATCAACTCGCATTTTACACCCTCGCATAACTTTTAATTGCAAGTAGCCTTATGCGATGTGAAGTTTGGTAAATTATATGATACACAACGCACTAACCTTCGAAGCGTTAATTTTTCAAATGCAAAATAATCATGGAGGATTCCAAAAGGGACAAACGATTCAATGATTTGGTTTTGTGTAGTTTTGAGCATACTTTGATTTGATTCATATTTCATCTGCCAGTTCTTGCTGGTTATCAGTATGTGAGAACACACAATATGGCTATTTTTACCTAAATTACCGATAACTCCATCTGTGAAATCGATATAGTTTTG
Source organism: Ochlerotatus camptorhynchus (assembly GCF_037179485.1). NCBI lineage: Eukaryota > Metazoa > Arthropoda > Insecta > Diptera > Culicidae > Ochlerotatus > Ochlerotatus camptorhynchus. The sequence goes on from NW_027041028.1 coordinate 114,504, forward strand.
ACGTCTTCAAAATGGAGGTGTATTTTGAAGGTATACAAATATTTGTAGAATATGCCATTGCTGGCTATCATTGGCTATAGTTTTAAAGATATTTAAAAAGTAGAAGGGGCACGAACGGAAGCTTGACGTAGGACCGCTAGTGGACGGAATAAATGTGAAGAGCATTTAGTTCTTTTTAATGGATCATTTTAGATGGCTGAGTTTTAAACCCACCACAGCTTTCATTTGGCGCTAATGTATACGGACAAACCAATGTAAAATACTGTGGTAGCCACAGTACGGTGCTGTCAAAACCTCAGCATCTTCAATGATCCATTGATCAATTATCTATTATCTCAACTCTTTCCGTTTTTGAATTGTAGGCGTACCAAATTTGTAGTAATCTTTTTCATAGAGAAAGTTGATTAAGAGAATCAATCAAAATTACTTGCACCCCTGCTTCCAAGTTTGGTTACAAGATTAATACTCTGGAGAGCATTTTGTGTGGTCGTTGGAGGCTTGTGGTTCTGAATATGGTCAAACAAGCACAGATAAATTCTATTCCAACTCTTTACTGATGTAAGCTTGATGGCCCGTTTTATTGAACAGGACATCCATGGCCACTTACGCTTGGCGTGTTTAGTGTAGGTGACAGCATCACGGACCTCATTTTCCAGGAACACCTTCAGCACACCTCGTAGATCAGACCGGAGATACGTTTGACACCACCACGGTCCTGGGTTCCTGGGTTCCTGCACTTTATTTCTTATTTCTGAGATAACTAAACTCAAATTTGGGTCGTTCTCATTCACCGTGATATCACCTTGAAAGATTTCAGCGCCGGTGGTTAGCGTGATTACCTCTCATCCCAGCAGGCCTGGGTTCAATCTCAGTCGCACCGGCATGTTCTGAGGCATATCATATCTGATCCCACCTTCCTTCGGGAAGTAAAGCCGTTGGTCCCCTGTTCATGAGTTGATGGGTCGATAGGTAGGGTCCAGGTGTGGGAGCTGCCTCTCTGGCGTCGGTAGCATTGGAGCTCAGTACGGAAAACAAATCTCGCGTCACTTTTCAGTAGGTCCTATCTACATTGATCGATTCTCTTCATCTCTTTCATAAATAACTCGGCTTCACAAATGTTTCCTGCCGTCTTAGTCGAATTAGATGCTAGATTGTTGCTTCTTTCATCGAAAATATCCGGCCGTGGCGATTCAAAGTTGATCAAGGTTCATCGAAATAATTTGTACCCCTGCTTCCAGGTTGATTACATGAGCATTTTGTGTGGTCGTTGGTTCTGAATATGGACAAACAGGCAGATGAATTCTATTCCTACTCTTTACTGTAATAAGCTTGGTGGTTCTGAAAAGAGCCGTTTTGTTGCCAAAGTTGGTGATGATTTAACCTCCGAAACCAAACAGAGTGCGTCTTTGTCACTTCAAAACATAGATGACATCCATGGCCGCTTAAGCTTGGCGTGTTTAGTGTAGGTGACAGCATCACGGATCTCATTTTTCAGGAGCACCTTCAGCACACCTCGTAAATCAGACCGGAAATACGTCAGACACCGCCACGGCGAGCCAGACGACGGATGGTAGTTTTCTCGAAGAATTTGCGTTTGGTTCTGAATATGGCGATGAGTGTGCAAAATATTACGCAATTCCATCCTCCCTATTCGCACGCGCCCGAGGATCGAAGGCGAATGCCATTTCGACTTTTTTCGTCTACTTACTACTCTCTGACGACTGTGCTGGGAAAGCAGCATATGCATGTAGGTAATTGGTGGATTTGTTAGTTAATTCGACGCTTTTGGACAATGCTGGACATTTACCAGTTTTTCAATAGTTTCGGAAGCATTGTTATCGATGCGTAGCCATGTTTCTGATCGGTTGGTGATAAAATTATTGAAATTGGACCAGAGCTGAGTTATTGACGTTCAAAATATTTCTTAATTTGTTACATGCTCCATTTTCGGTTTTCACAAAGTGTATAGAAATCAAAGACGTAGTCCTACGTCAAAAAATAAATATTTGGAGGGCGTGTCATAAATTACGCCTTATATCTCAAAAACTAAGTCAACTTTGCTGAAGACACCAAACCTATAGTGTCTAGTGTCTAGTACTCTAGTGTCTAGTAGTACAACTAAAAAGTTTGATTTTACAATCCCACCTATGGTGGAGTTTCGAACCAATACTGATCTCTAGTCTTTGCGCCTTATTATATGCATAAATCTTCCAGTGATACCATGTTGAAAAAGCTTAAATTTTAGCGTACATAAAAATGATCACGATATTGAGCACTTTGCATTGATTACATCTGGTGTACATATGTCATGTATCTCTACAAGTGTTCAACTATTTGAGCACCAAGCCAAAATGCTGCTTTTTTCACTATCTTCGGTAATTTTCGTTCCGATTTGGGTAATTATATTATTGGTTGGTCGTTGGAAGCATGAAGCTAGAAAGGTTAGGTGATGCTCCATTTTCTTCTGACGGGAAAGGAGAAGGACAAAGGATAATGTGAAATCTATGAACATAAACAACATTTTTGATTTGAAATATACAATATATAAATGCATAACGGCACAGTGAACACTACCTGAGTCTTGTCACTATTATCAAGTCATAAAAAGTAACAAGGACTAAAATGTGATCCTTTGATTACTGGAAAATCCTGATTCCCTAGTGTGAAGTTGTCACGACTAGGGTTCGGTGGTAGACCTTATACCAGTAACGCACCACAAAAAGGTGATCTCCGTTACTGGTTTGATAAGATACAAGTTTACGGCTTTCATACCAATGCAAGTTCGGAAAACATTTACTAATTATTGGATTTTTAAAAGATTTTCAAACTTTTATCGAACAGTTCTGTAATTCAAAATTTACCGATCGGTAGAGGCCTGGATTAGTGTGCATAAAAAATGAACTATGTTTACCAATGAAATCAAATGAAAACTATTGTTGTTGATATTTTATGTAGCTGGTTTTGTCAAATTTGGTAAAAACAAGCCTACCGAAGACTTAAATGGGCAATGAAGCAATTTCTTTTACATTTTTATATAATTTTATTCATAAATATTATTAGCATTATTATAGAAAATTAGTTTTGGCCAATTATAGGGAATAGTTATATATTCTTTCTTTTTGGTGTTTCAATATTTCATTATTAGTGATGCAGGAATTGTAGAAAACAATGTTGGGAAACTCCAAAATCCTTATTTTATGACGTCTAATTATTATAACGAGTTGTCAAAACATTTTTTGTGAGCAAACAGCTTAGATTAGTTGTCACTATTATTTTACAATAGCTTTTAGCAGTTTTTAGGAGGAATGACCGGTTATTGCCACTGCATAAGTTCTATGGCTTTTTTTCCTTAAAAAATGACAATTTTCTAATTGAATTATCTCAAGTTAGAACCTCTACCATTTTTCAGCAAATATAGAACCAAATTTGTCTTTCCATTGCTTTCAATAGATTTGCAATTAGCTTGCACGTTTTAAAGTTATATTAGTTTGAAGAATACTTGTTTCAAACCTTAAAATGACTATATCTTTTGATTCAGTAGTCCAAACGTCATAATTAGGTGATAAAAATATGTGTTTTTTTAAAGTTCTAAAAGTGTTCTCATGAATAGTTTTCTCTAAATACAAAGCAAAAAAGGTTATGGTAAAAAACTGATTTTTTTTCATGAATCACCCTAACCTTCTAGTTGTTTCAGTTCGTAGAATACGTAGATGATGAGATAAAAATTTGAAGTCTTTGACAAAGTTGCTTGGTTTTGCATCATTTACAACTTTGAAGAAGTGAAAAAAGTTCCCAAAAATTTCCCTGAAGGGTTAGATTTTTGAAGTCACCCTAAAACTGAATCATCCTAATGACGGATCTAATGAAAAGATGTGCTTTTTCATTACCAACAATTCTTTGGAAGACATCAAAACGCTACAACCAGAAGATTTTGCGAAAAACCCAATTTCCATGTATTTTTCCGCTCTGGACCACTGTGCAATGCTAAAATATATATGTATATCAATCGAATCCGCCGACATGTGACATTTCCAATTAAACGGAGACGGAGCTAATATCCTTTCTTACATGATAAACTCATCAGAATTCCGTATAATATTACCGAAGATATAACATCAGCAGCGGCGCCGGTGGTGTAGTGGTAAGGGTGATTACCTCTCATCCCAGCAGGTCTGGGTTCAATCCCAGTTGGCGCCGCCGGGATGTTCTGAGGCATAACATCTCTGATCACGACTTCCTTCACAAGGGAAGTAAAGCCGTTAGTCCTCGGTTCATTAGTTGATAAGTTGATAGGTAGGATTCAGGTGTGGGAGCTGCCTCCCTGGCGTCGGTAGCATTGTTCAGCACGGAAAACAAGATCGACGGAAAACAAATCAAGGAAAAAAAAAATAATAGCATCAGCAGTGAATAATTTAATTTTGGTTTGGTGCTTGCACAAATTCCGTAAGTGGTATGGGATCTTCCTGTACCCACCTAAAAATATTTTTCATAATTTAAGTACTAACAGAGAAGCTTGCGATCCATCTTTTCCTGTTCACTTCAATTTCACTATTTCCTGCCATTCGTCAGTATGAACCTTAATTAATTTCAAATGATAATCAACGAACAACATCGTGTAACATTCAACCCATGAATCATGAAGACCCCCCTCTAAACTTGGTGCGTATCATGTTTTCGATCGATAGAACATCGTAGGTACAACATGTTATAAGATCTTCTAATCAAAACTACCACAATCAGCCGCTCGCATTCGCTCACCACACGTATCAGCAAATTTCGAGCAAATCCTCTACCACTTCGTTGTTCTAATTTCCGTTGATTTTTATTTATGATCCCTGTTTCTTGGGATTTGTTTCTATTTCTCTTTTCATTGAACATCAGAATAGCGAACACAAGTTGAAAGCGGGCGTGTACCATACGTTAATTGGACTGCGATGCTACCGTCATCGATCGATGTACCGACCTATTTGAGTTAGCAGAAACACTTGGATTCCTCATAGTTGGTTATACCTTTTGAACGACCGATCTCGAGCCAGAACTGTTCCTGTTCTAGAGCTTGTAGAAGAAAAATTATTGCAAACCACAGGATGGGCCTATATGGCGATAGTAATTATGGCGTTGAAGCTTTTTCATAGGCCAATAACTTTTACTTTGTTGTAGGTAGTATTTTTCCAAGATCATTCATTGAAAATATATCATTGCCAATGAAAGCAGTCAGCACAGTTATAAATGATATTTCTGGCATGTAATACAGTGGCCAATCCACCTTCCGTGCTGTGTCGGTAGAAATCGAAAAAAAAACAGAATTGTCCGTGCAAGAGAAAATCAAATTTCTCCTCAATCCATTACGAACGTGAAAACGTGCTACAATAAGGGCCAAAATGTTACAAAGTGCAAACAACCATTAGCATTCCCGCTGGTATCGAAATGGCTTTATGGTCGAAAATAAAAAGTCGTTTTATGCAGGGCGATTAGCGAATTTGTCACAGTGAAACAAACTGCGACACGAAATATTTGTCGAGACCGGTTTCCACTACCGGCAAGCTGTCAGTGAATGCCACAAGACTCGTGTTTGGTGAAGCGAACGAAGTAAAAAAAAAAACAAAAATCAAAGTCAAGTGCATTCAGCATCTTACCACTGCGGATGTTGCTGCTTTTCTCGTGTTTGCGCATTTGTCGTGATTGGAGCTCTGAGCCGATGCTATTAATTAGTTTCTTTCGTGGTTTCATGATGTTAGTTTGTTTGTTTTGTATTGAAAACTAAATATTATTTAGGCTAGTAAAATATGCATAGTGAAAATTGTTGTACAAGACACATCAGGACTCAGACAGATCATTTGTTTTGTTTAACACATTTTAGATCATTCTTTACTTGCCCGGGGTGACATTTGATCTCAAGTCATTCAGCGTGAGAAGCATGTATGCTAACGATTTACGCCAGACCCCCGTACTGTACTGGTTTCTTGGAATCTGGTTGAAGTCCGCCTTCCATTATGCAGCAGTGTGGTTTCGTTAACTTCTGGTCGTACAACTTCCGGGCACGGCTTTTTGCGACCGTACTCTGTTTCTCGTTATGGTTTGGGGACTTCTAATCCTTAAATGTACGAACTCCAGCTTGAGTTTTGGTATTCTGCACGAAAGTCTTGCTCACATATGTTTTAGCCACATCTCGAACTCAGGCGTTCGGTTTCCGTTTAAAGGCCCCAACCACACGTTTGTGATCGTTCTCGTTGACCTGACGGCTTTTTTTTCGGATCTTCGCTTCCGATCAACAGTCAGACGTTCTTCGAACCGTTTGATGATACTAGACACCGTGGAATTCACGATTCCCAACTTTTTTTTGCCGATGGCACAATGCGACAGATCCTTATTCTTTAAAGTACTCGTGCAAAACTTTTTCGCGCTCGCACTGTTCTTTCGTCGCCATTTGCTTATTAATGTTCACGGATGTCGACCGTCGTTGGATATTTTCTCAAAACTGTGCAAGTCGCCCCCCAAAATGCATATCCTTTCAAGTGTTTCTATCACGCATGGCTGGAGCAAATAGGATCATTCGGGTGAGACCTTTCCTTATTGTTTGCTTACATTTTATTTTCAACAGGATTGGAATTAAAATTGATAAGCTCGGCTAGCTTGACAGCTACCGCTTTTGCTTACTGAGTAGAAGATCATGGGTTTATTCCCAAGCTCTTCCAAAAAAAAAAAAACACAGTAACTATGGTCGCATCGCCTGCTTAAGCGAATCCTGACCCATCTCCTACTCAACTATCCAACTCCGTACAATCTTTGGGGGCGTCGGTGAGTCGCTGGCCTTCCGTTAATTAGATTTTTCATCAACAATATCCTTCCTTTCCCGTAACGGAGAAGATGGGCGTGGCCGGCAATGGTAATTGTCATGCTTTTCCTGTTCTGAACTTTGATTGGAGATCTATTCACTCCCAAATAGTTATCCTCGAGCAATCAGAATAAGAACGTTAAAGTAGATACATGACTGTAGCCAGTATGCAACCTACGAATTACTCCGTTACAAACGCAACGCAACGTAACGCAATACTCAAGTATTTTATAATATTGTTGGATAAAAAAAATCTATCAAACTTTTTTTATTATTATATATCAACTAACACACCATAGAGCTCGTTTTGAGGAACCACCTGATGGTGGTTAGCCAGGATACAGAATCGTAAATCACAAAATAAATAATACACTGGAGTCTGTTTTACGTGATTTTTGGTATTTTATATACATACATTTTTGTTATCGTTTTGCTAGGTTTTTTTAAGTGGATTTCGGGATTCTAATTTATGCGGGGTTTTTGCAACACGTATACCCCGACTCCAGTTGTATAATATGTAGTTTATGTCTGGAAGGGATCTCACTTAGCTCAGTCAGAAAAGGTGCAGCTATAAAGCAAGACTATGCTGGAGGCGGCTGAGTTCGATTTCCGGTCCAGTCTAGGAATTTTTCGGGTTGAAAAATGTTTCGACTTCCCTGGGCAAATAGTATGATTGTACTTGCCACACAATCATATTAGAGCAAAAATGGTACTGGCTCAGTTAACAGCTGTGGAAATGCTCAAAGAACACTAAGTTGAGAGCAAAGTCCCAGTAGGGACGTGAAAATGCTAAAAAAATGCCAGCTATCATAAGTTTAGATAGTAATTTAAGATTATGTGTGGAGCCTCTATTTTTGACTACCCTGGGTATTAGTATTATTGCGTCTATCCAAACAAAGAAGTCTGATATAAGTTTTTGATTAATTTGAAATGTTGAGACTACATTTCTGAAAAAAAAAATTTTATGATGTTCATTTGAAGATATTATGCTTAAGAAACTGTTTTAACTAAACGGTAATTAGTTAAAATAAGTCTAAAGCAATTATTAGATAGTAAGAAAAATCGTTTTTTGCAATGCATACCTTATCCACTCGGTGCCTAAATCTATTCACACTTGTCAGATCTACTGGGTTGATTTGTGGAAGGCAGTTCGTTTGGACCCTTTTACTTTTATATTACGTTTTCTCTCCGTACTACGCTGCAATAGCTGCAGCCGTTTCATTCCATCACAGTCACTTTGTTTTCGGAATGTAATCTTAACTTTCCGAGAATTTCAAGCACTCGGCAAACAAGTTTGTTCCGGCAGAAATTGATGTTTGACAGTCTCATGCATACATGCTTACATTGCAGCAGTTTGAACATTCCAGCATATTGCAAAATTTGCTATCTCAAAGGGAATAAATTCAACAAAGTGAACAGGTAATCTGATGCAAGTTTTCCATCAACATTATTCAATTGCTTCGCGAATGCGGATGGCTTTGAGGTTACACAATTTTTCCTGGTCATTGTGTGTTAAATAATGGATCGTATAATTAAATATCTGTTAAAGCATAACTCGCCAGACTCAATGCATTTTAAGGCCAGCACAGCTGTGCCGAATTATAAAAGGTTTGGACTTGCGGTAGAATTTTAATGTTCAATGTTTTATGTATAGCAAACGAAATGAAAATATTCAATTGCTCGCCAATAATTCACACGTGAGATTGGACCGAACGTGCAGATTAACAGTGTCGAAGACAGCATATTGATTCGATTTCTGAGCATAAAGTTACTATCCATTAAAAAGCTTACCTTCCATAAGTTATTCCCATATAATCATCAAAGGAACAAGTTGCTACCAAATGAGTTGAAAGTTTTGGAGGACGTGATGTTGAATCGATTGATTCAATACACAAAAATATGTTTTCTGAAGCATGTAGAGAATCATAACAAGTAGGATTTGAGTCCTATGTCTATATTTGGTATATTAAATATATACCATTTCAGTCTACCCAATATCTTTAATTTTATCGTCATCAATCACTCCAACTTTTCTAAGCGGATCATGTTAGCATATACCACACCTATCGAAAATAAATATCAGACTTGACGTGTCCAAAAGCGATAACATTTGCATGTTGCTAAAAAATAGTCATTTACAGTATTAGCCATCTTTCTCTCGATATAGCGGCATCATCGTCAATCAGATGATATGCTGAAATTTTATTTCTCATAGTAAACTCGGCCCATCCCGCTGTCCAAAGTTGCGGACCTGATCAATCCATTTTCTACATACTATAATTACCATCCACAGGTGCTTTGTTCCACCGATATTAAATCCTAACTCGTTCAGCAGAGGAAACGCACGGGAACGTTACAGTTGGCGTCTTATTGTGTGGCAGTTTGGGAGAAATGCCGCATGCATGCATTTTATGTTCGTTGCTAAGTCTACCGTACCATTATTTTCTCCGCTGAACGGAGAACCGTTGGAAGAAAATATGGCCCGCCAACTTGTGCGAGCGAATGTGTCTTTATAGCTTTTTCATGATCCATTGATCTCCGCGTCGCGTCGTCATCATCGTCGTCCACCGGAATCGTCACACCGCTAGCTAGTTGCGTATCGTTCAATTTCACCGGTCCATGAACGGCAGTTACCACAATAAGAGAATTCCCTCTTGGAAAGCCTTATATTCATTGGATCTTTTGACAGCCCAACTTTCCGTGTTTGCTACTTTGAACGCAATCTCTCTGATCGTCGCGTCCGTCGTCCGTCGCGACCGACTCGTTGGTGTGGCGGAAATCGTTTGGACGGATATTTAAATACAGATAATTTCGTCGATTTCTTTGGTGAGCTCCAAATTTGAGACTTTAAAGACTATTTACCTTTGATTTCTATACGTGTGCCTGCATTCGTTATGGGAAGTGACCGACCGGACTTCGAGAAGAAAAGCGAAAATAAATCTTTCACGGAGTAACGAATTTAATTGACGATCACCAGACGATCGGATGCCTCCCGGTCCAGCCAATAATTGTAGATTCAAAAAATCCGTGGGCTGGGATTATGTATAGATATCATCGGTAAATTATTTGTTTTGGGAATCTGTTAATAGTAGTGTTGTGGGATTGTTTTTCATTAATCCAGTCTGAGCCGTCTTTCCTCTCTGAACAGAGAAGAAAATTAACAGTTTGGGTTCAGATTGGGCAGTAGCTCTCCGTTCATTGAAGTGAAATATGTTCAGCTCCCGCTCAGAATGATCGACGCCATTATATTTGAACCTGATGATGGATCGCCTGAACGATTGTTTGCAGCTTTTACGGTGAAAAAATAGTTGGCAAGTGTATCTTGTCATTAGCGTTGTTGTCACTCACACCCACTCAAGGTGGATTACCATCTATAAACGATCATGTTTCGTAGTTACGGAGTGGCAGTTTTTCTACTTTGAATGATTTTTCTCTTGCTACCTGCTTGCTGTGAGGAATAAGTGGGCGAACTTTTGGCGATCTGTAATCGTTTTGACGAACAGTGCTTTTGTTTATTCACCGTTTATTGCTTTCATGATTACATGTTTTCACAAATACCTGTTGAAAGTGGGTCAGCACTCAGTGTAAAGTTTACTTTTCGAAGAGTCATATTTATTTCACTTTTAGCTCAGTTGATCACATCCTATTTTCCGCACCCACACCGTAAGGGTTGCCATCCAGAAAGCATGTATTAGTACCGTCCCAATGCCGCGTTCATCTAGATAAAATTGATAAATGGCAGATTTTTAGCGATGGGCCCAATCTTAGATCCATAGGCCAATATTAGAGCCATTTCCCATATATATTGTAGGAATGTATGACAGTAAGTAAATTCGCTAATTAAAATTTATTTTCAACGAATTATTGACAGTGTCCGTCTTGCCCTGGTGATTAACTATTTACAAAAATGCTTTTATTTGCAAGCCTAATATCATAATTAAAACTACTAGTTTCACCAAGCTATCTAGAAGAGGTCCAGGAACAGGACAGTAGCCTATGTTGTAAGCATTTTGCTGTTTAGGTGTTTTGCAACCATAGGAATTGTGTATCGAAATTTACATCACATCTCCGCCTGAGAAATAACTTTTTGTTTTTGATTATATTTTACATTTGTCAGCTCCAGTTATAAGTAGCATGTTGTGTAATGCATTAAATATCGTTAAATGAGAGTGGGTATTATCAAAATTCGACTATTCAATAGTTAAGCCTTCAAACAATTAGTTGTCCGTGCTACCCCCACTGTCCGTCTTACCCCAAATACTCTTATCAAATATAAATCTTGACGCCATCGATGTATTGAATCAAAATGTCATTGTATTGAAATATCATATGGTTAACGAAAAAGCAAAAAAAAAAAAGAGTTTTATTGACAAACATAACTGTTTATAAAATGTTATATTTTAACAAATATCAATCGGCATATTCCATTCCCTCGGTTTGGTCACCGTTGCACCTATTTAAAAAAAAATACACACTTTAAAGGTATGGAATAGCCATATAAAAGGTATTCGAGGTAAGACCGACAGTTGGGATAAAATGGACAGTTGATTGTTTTGTGGTTTAACTATTCAATTATAGGTGTTGTCACGTCCACTGAGTTGGGCGAAAAGTTCAACTCACTTTAAATAATTCAACTTCTCTTCCTCATTATGCTCCGAATGCGTCTTGAGCATCCCTAGCCATGCACATCGAAGACTTTGTTTGTTAGCGTTCGCTTGGATAATATATAGATCTAGTAGTAGTTAATTAATAATATAGTAGCAATACTTTCTCACATATCCGAACATGGCCATCCGAGCAGGAGAAAATAACTTCAGAACACCTAATTCTGTCCCTGATACCACACTTTCGGTGTCGATCGTACTGACAGAAGAGGTAAAATACCAAAGAATAATACCAACAAATTGCATGCAAAATACTTTGATAATATTAAAAAAATGTATATGTTGATACCGAAAGAATACCTGCGTGGTATTGTTTTGGAATTGAAATTTCATAATTTGATATTGGAATGGAATTGTGGGAACATTTTTTTTTTGTATTTTATACCTATTATGTCATTCTAAATTATACCAATTTAATGTATCGAGATATTCGTTCCTACTTGGGAAATGCAGCCTTCAGTTCTCAATGACCTACGGTAATCATACAGCTATTTCGATTGTTTTTATGATGTAGAAACATTAAACTTTCAAGACTGTCCGTCAACCCCTAGCACCTGTTCGTTTCACCAGAGCATAAAAATGTTTGTTCATTTATTGACTATTTTTGATTTACAGTAATAGTGTTAAATTGGTTTACATATGTACCTGGAAACAATTCCCGGGAAATTTAACAAAATTATCAATTCCCTATACTCGGCAAACTGGTTGCATTTCTTTAGGTATTTTTGAACATCATACAACAATCATTTTCACTGAAAATAGACTACCCAACTTGTCATAGACTGGTTGTGAAAACCTATATGTACCATATAAATCATTATAAACTTACTGCAACTTAATGCGACGGGAATGTGCTATGTTTCCAAGTAGCACCCGGAAAATGTAATGGTTTCATTTTCGAATGGAAATAAGAACCTATCTGGAGAAGCTAATAAAAATTTCTGGAGGGGGGGGAAATTGGAGGATACTACCGCAAAAAGTCAAACCAGTTTCCGGGGGAGCTCTGAAAAAACTTCCAGTGCAAATCAATCTCCAATAGAAACCTGGAATTTATTTCCAGTATAAGTCGGAAGAATAACAAGTAAAAGAGTACTACCCACCACAGTGTACTCACAGATTGCGGTAATATTTTAGCGACGATGTTTTACAATGAGAAATATTCAGTGTGTTATGTCTGTTTGTCTGTGATAATAGGTTGCAATCAGAATGACTGTTTTAACCTATGCACCTATTTCAAAAGTGTAATTAAATAACCCAAAGTTTCTTAATATAACTAAAACTATCTATCATCGCACAGATAGTGATTTAACTTTTTGCTCTAATATTGTAGAAACTTGATGTCTTCAGCAAAATTGCTTACCTTAAAAACCGAACAACTCTTCTCAAGATACCAAAGCTCCACAACAATGCAAAATTCAATGTTTGCTTCAAAATCTGAACTTTTGCTAAGCAACAATATGGTTAAAATCACCTACTCTCGAGAAAATAATGAAAAAACTTCAAAATAAGTGCTTACTTCAACTGCAGATATCTGCAGAAACTATTGGCACCAGTTTTACGCTTTTCAAAACTCGAATACAAATTTTTTTGATTGGAAAGCTATTGCATTAGCTTGAGTCTACCTTCAAAAATAGTAAAAAAGCATTTTCCATGCATCACGTTTAAAAAAAAAGATTAGGACAGTTATATTTAAAATGACCTCACAACTGATTTCGGTATCCTAAAGAATATAGGTAGATAAATGCAGAATGCTACATTTTTTTTTTGTCGCTATATTTTAATCTCGGGCCCATAGTGCTGTGATTAGGAGTTGAAGGTATGGCTTAATGAGAATTATAAATTACTTCACTCAGCATACCCACATAAATAGCCCAAATAATTCAACTTCATCTGACATCATTGAAGTGAGTCCATTGTTGTGTACCTAAAAGCTTGCTGCTGAAACCATTTAAGGATTATATATTACATCAAATTAGACTCCACTAATTTGACCTACCTTCAAGATGGTCACAGCACAGCATGCTTGGATGTTTGAGTTAATGAATGTGTCGCTATTTTTTTACTTTCACTTCACTGGGTCACACGTTCTTCTTAAGTCTGTCCATTGGGAAGGTTTCGCTTCTCATCGTTGCTGCTCAATCAGCCGAAAAAAAGTTATGCTTACCTGTGATAATGCCTCCAGGGTTCGATCGGTTAAATGAGTCATTACCTTGGTCACAGTGGGTAATTGCATGCCTATTCATTGCAACGGCACTTCTATCATTGTTCTTCATCTACCCTCCTGAGGTGCAATCAGAACGCTCGAACCCGAAACAAATCATTTTAATCAGTCATACGCGAACCGTTCGATTTCACGACGGCTAATTATTGTATTTTTTATCCCTGCTAACATCTATTTCTTTTTGATTTACTTGGATCTTTTAGCTTAATTTTGCTGCTAATGTGTGTGCTTTCGACGCTGCAAGCTGCGCCTAATGGTCACCAGAGCGACAGCAGTGCCGAGCTGGTGACGATGAAAGGAAATGAGAACGAAACAGTCAAAACGGCTAAATCATTAACGGCCGTCAGTAGGACCAAGAAATCCAACCTCAAGTCGACACCAATTACCTACATTACTACGCTAGCTGACGCAGCCCATCAGCACCACGTAAAACTGGCACCGAAGAAGTACAACAAACCGATGGCGAAAGCTCGTGATGACAAAGAGCTGCAGCAGCACAAGAAAGTCAAAGGCAAGCATCATCACTCGGAAAAGTCCGCCGGAAAGTCTCTGGCGGTGATGCCGAAAAAGGAATCTTTGAATAATCCAGCACTGCTCAGGTGAGTTGGGTGTAGGGCTGTAAGGAAAAACAGCTATAAAACTTGTGTTGCGAAAATGGGCACGATAAAATTGCGGCACCTGAATACAGGTTGGATTTAATTTGTTAAACAGTGCTCCATAACATTTCAAAAGTGAGCATGTAAAACTGACTGACATTCCTGTCACTTGAATAAGAAATACAGCAAGTGAAATTTGTATGAAGATCTTTGTAAACAGAATAATCTATTAATATATCATTGATTTGTGCTATTCTTGGTGGGGCGTTTTATACACTTCTACCCTATTTTCAAACATAAAGTTATGCATCTTTATAGTCATAATTTAATTTTTAATGGCATTCTTCAATTCATTTGGCAATTTTTTTTAAATCTATTCATTTATTAAGGCTCCATTGCGTTACCTTTGCGGAGTCATATTTCAATGTGAAAACCTTCAATTTTTTATAAAAAATCCACATGAAAAATAGAGGTGGGTTGTCCTCAGTAGGCCAAACAGTTTGTTTTGTAAACTATTTTTGTATACGAATTTTCTGCCATCCAAAACGCTACCATTAACCTCCTGAGGTTGCAACTCCGTGAATGCCATATCACCTGAAATTACACAGAGAACCAACAGATGACTAACTAATATCCTAAACTTGTGACCTCAAACTTTATAATAGACAATAACAGCGTTGGTCGCGTCCGAGTGCCAGTTAATTAAGGAACGGGTAGGAACGTGTTGACATGGTACTCGGATTGTTGGATGCTGAGAAATCCACTGCATTTCTACGATAATCACTGGGATGTTAGATAAAAGGATTATGTTTGCAGCAGGGTTCGTTTTAACAAACGGTGCGCTGATTTAAAATCATTTTCATGTTAAAAAAGAAAGTGACTAGCAAATTTTGATTGAGAAGGGGCCTGAGATCAAACTCATGATATTCTGCTCAGTCAGCAAACATGGTTGCTCTATGGTCTCCGAGCCCCTCATATTACATCATATTGATTTGTTGTTGTAATTAATAAAAACCAGCACCGACGACAAGTTTCACAAAATACACGATGAGCAAGCATTGTGACTATAAATCTCTCTAATATGAAGGGTCCTAGGATTGATCCAACGATTTTATGATCTAAGCAAAAATGGCCCAGTCCGTCATATCACAATACATCACTCATGACTATAGGCGTGCGCATACCTCTTCATTAGGGGGGCCAGCCAATTAATAGGGAGCGTCTTATATCTTAGGTGCTATTGTGGGGCATATTGATTTAAGTGAGACAGAAAGTGGTGTTTGCGCTGTTTTCTGTTTGCGAATAAAACGTTCAAATACTGCATAATGTATTTTTTTTTCCCAACATTTCCAACATGCCTTTTTCCCATAGTGGCAGCTTGCCATGTCCGGCCAGAACAGCACAGGTATATTATGTTGCTTTAGGAATGGTAGCATTCCATTGATTGATGGTTCCCGTAGTAATGAAAATGGCGCTTTTTAGACCACACGTGCATATGGCCTGCCAGACGAGATATGTTTTCTGGAACTTCGATAGTTTGATGGTTTTGAAAATTTCAGCCATCTTATCTTTTCCTGATGCAGTATAAAACTCCTGTCCCAGTTTGGCCACATCCAGCAATTTTGCCAATTTGGCGTGTGAGAACGTCGGATTCTCTTGCTGCACGAGCAAAATTTTGACACACTGCTCCTTTTGCTTGGAAGTCATTTTGAAAACTGGATAGCAAACTAAGAAAACTCATCATAGTAACCATTGTATATACACTCAACTTCCAAATGCAGCATTTCCGGTTTTTTATGCATTTTTAACAGAAATACACCTAAATGAAGTTGACCAATTTTTTCGCGTTCCAGACTTTATGATTACTAAGATTTACAAAATACTCCCAAAGTTTTTATAAATCCTACATTTTTAGGATATTTTCGAGCATATTCTGAGGCGAATTCTGAGGAAATTCTAAAGAAAATTCTTTTCAACATTCCAAAGGACCTTTCATGAAGAAATTAAGCAAATTCTGTCTGGAATGTAGAAAATTGTGAAGTGAATATTTTTTAACATGGAAAAAGAGTTTTCTGCGGAAAAATCCAAGAATGTTTTGGAGAAAGCTTAAAGGGAGAATCCCAAAATTAATTAATAGAATTTTCAAAAGTTTTGGATACTTAAAATAATAAAAAAATCAGAAGGAATTTCCAGGTGAAAAGTATACCATTCCACTACCAAAGGTAAGCAGTAGGACTTCTGAAAGATACTTCAGAGGAAAGTTTGATGAAACTAACGAGAAACTTTGATCTTTGGGCGTAGATGGGAGTTTTTTGAACAATTTTTATGTTGCAGAAAGACGTTCTTTGTTACTATTGATATTTTTGAATTACAGGGTGGCCACCCGTTCAGGAAAAGTGAGAAAAATCTGGGTAACAGTCGAAAATCCGTTTATTCAATCGGGAAATCAGATTTTTTTTTATTTGTATGAATGTAGTCTTTTTTTAATAATGGAACACCCTAATTGAAGAGCAAATTAAATGATAGTTAAATAGAAGGGGAAATGAGTGTCATTTCGGCCTAAATTCCTCTAATTTGAGCCCATAAAAAATTCAGCAAGCGACTAAATTTTCAATAGCGACCAAAAATAACCATGAGTACCGTCCCAATAACGCGTTCAAGCAATCATGAAATTGATAAATAGCAGATTTTTAGCGATGGGCCCAATCTTAGATCCATAGGCCAACATTAGAGCCATTTCCCCTATTCCCCATCTTCTCAAAAATGATTTGTCATCATCATAAAATGAACTTTTAATTGAAACTTCATCAATAGTGATGAAATCGAGCTTCAATTTATTTAGTATCAAAATACACCCAACCGAGTAAAGTAGAATTCTTATACAGCTTTGCATAAAAAAAAATGAAATCTACATTTCTGTTTGAAGAAAATACATTTCTGTCAATTAATAATGATGCATGTTCACTACAGGCTGTTTTGAATACTACCATTAAATTTATCTTAAGAAATATCTATAGAGGACATCAAGTTAAGAGATTTTGTTGTTCTGTGTTAATCGGATTGCTAACTTAGCCAAATTGTGTAAAATTAGATATCAAACTCAGAAATTATTTTAAATATTGAATTTGAAGAATGAGGTCACTAATACACAATTGAGCAAACTTGTCAAAGTTATTAAGTGATGAATTTTGAAGAAGTTTCACTTATTAACATCTAGTGGTGTGTTTCTCAAAACAAAGGAAACCAAAATGATTCTAAAATTTATGAAATAATTTGTCTTTCTAAACTCCTACATTTTTCCCAGCATTTGGAAATGTGTAAGGCAAGAACATTCACGCGTTAAATCAACATTTCAACAATCAAATCCGAGAATTTCAAAATGAAAATTTAGTGGCAACCCTGGAAATCTTTTTGAGGTTGAACTGAACACAAAGGCGTTTTTCGTAGAAGGGCGTTAAGTTTCAATTTACTTTGATGCATTTTCGAAAAATTTAAATGCAGTTTTTTCGACGCATCATTTCAGATTGCGAAAAGCTGCATTTGAATTTTTCAAAAATTCATCAAAGTAAATTGAGCCTTAAGGATGACTATTAAACATAGACCAAAATTTTGGGAGGTCAATGTGCAACAACAGAATATTTGCGTTTTCTTCAGAAATTTGATGGATTTTTTTATGGCAGAAGATGATTTCAGATTTTCTCCCAAATTTGTTTAAAGTGTCTATAGAAACTATTGCTGGTTTTTAAATAGTTTTTCAAGTAAAAAGAGGACGCTTTAAGAAACTATTGATTACCATTGAATATTTAAGGAGGTTGAACTGCAACACTGTGTAAGGTTTCTTTAGAAATATGATTAGTTTTGTTTATGTTTAACTGTGGTAACTGTAAAACTAATAAAAAATCAGTTCTTTTTCGCCGAACAAAACAGTTTTTGACGTAGACGTCTTATGGGAAGATACTGCGGGTAGATCTAAAATCTAAAATTGCGACCGTCACGAAAAGGTGTAAGGTTTTGAAAACTTATAGCTTTGAAATTTACAGATGAAATTATTTCTGTTACACGGTAAAGATTCATAATCGGTGGATAAATTGAACAAGGTGTGGAAAATATAAGTTTACATAAACAAAATACAGTTTTCTGCCACTGTACAACATTTTCAAGACAAATATGTTTTACTTATTTAGAACTATTTAAAAAATCATTTTTGAAAATATCAAGTTAAGTTAAAAAGACAGCTGGCTATGTGTGTGCCATTTTCCATGAATACACCCTCTATTTAAATAAAATTAAAGTTCGTCTCGAATGCTTCAAGCTCCTTGTTTCGTATGTATTGCTGAGTTGGCGGCAGTACATTATTTGCCAGAAACTATCACCCCACTTCAACCGGATCACTAGAGGCTGTTCGTTTCATGAGGCCAGATTATTCGGTTCAATATATGCACGGAGTTATAATATTTACTTAATCTGATTGACCAATAAAAAAAAAATGTAAATGGATAATTAATAAAACCTACACACACAGTTTTGCAATACTCGTCACATAATTTTTTTTATGAGATTTCCTTAGCCTAGTGTCGAGTAACAAATTTAACTGATATCTCAGCCTGCTGAGATTATGCGAAATATTATCCGAAACTCAACAACCACATGTTAGTATAATTAGTAAGGCTGAAGCTTAGCTCTAGTTAATCTCATCATACATTACTGAGCTTTGGAAAATAAAACTACTTGTCTTTTGCGTCATGAACGGTGTAGTAGAAAGAGTTGGAATATTAATCATAATAAATAATGTAATATAACTGAAACATATCGACAGACCAAAGGCAGACAATAAGAACGTTTGCCTAACTAAAAATAAGATTGCCACATTGCCAGTTATGATAAAAAATATGCATTGTAACTAACAAACGTAGCAATTTTCAATGAAAGCTGTGAGTGATAAATTATCTTACGCAGGATATTACACTTTTCTCTGAAATAACGATACAAGGAATAATATAAGCATGTCCCATTGCCCATAAAAGAAGGATAATAAATAGGAATTCAAGTAGAGAAGGGACAGTTATGCTTCTATGGAAAGATAAGTTAATGACTGCAAAATGGCATCACTGAGACCTTAAAGTATAACTGAATTAACCATATTTTCACGTGCTGGCTCATTCTTTTAAAACCAATCTGTGTTCACGATGCACAAAAACGCCTCTCCCTTTCTCTAAATTTGCAATGTTTTTCTTCTCCCTTTTACAGCAAATTGGGTCTCGGTAAGCTGCACGTCTCCTCTAGCCACCACAAGAAGCGATTAGCGGTTGAGTCCCGCCACCACGGTCGACCCGATGACTCACATATGTTCGTGATCAAGCTGCCACCGAATCCCTACTACTACACCAACAATGGACCGGTTCCGGCGCCGAACGCGATCGAGGATGTAGGCAAAAAGGTACGTACATCCGAACCTCTTGAATGCGCACCTACATAGGTATAGCATAAAGGGAAAAATTCCCATTGATTGTCGTGATGCACAGGTTAATCCATAGATTACGGACAGTCAATAGGTCTCCTCACTCTTCGCTAGTGGTCGGTATCACACGCTCATTTGCGTCCATTCAGCCGTGACGAAGGCCTCTTATTCATCGGTGTTTTTATCCCTCATGGGATGTTCAGATTCATGGAAGACGAAATAACAATAAAAAAAAACAAAATGAGCTAGAGAAAACCACAACAACCGAACGACCGATTAGCTATGAACACTCATTCGCCATATCTACAAGTATGATATGGTGTATACAATTTTGTTTGCGAGTTGGATAAAGTAGTCCAAATATTTGCTCAAACTAACGTCAGAATAAAAATGATGCTTGGATCAGGAAATAGTTTACTGTTTTATTATCAATTGATAGCTAATAGCTTCGATAGATAAAATTTTGTTGGATTGGTGACCTTAATAACCCATGATATTGCTGGATGATATTTATGGTCGTTGGTTTGTTTCGTATTCGTTACCATTAAACAATTTGTATTCAAGTTTGAAGTTGTTATTCAGTCCTGGAATGGATCAATTATCTATTATGTTACGGTGTTTCGGTTCTTTTATGATCGTTTTCAAGAACTGGATACATCAATTGAGCTGAAGTAGAAGTCTAGGCTGGCAAAATGTGTGTTTTTTGTGACTTGTTTACTTTTTTTAAGCCGATCATCTAAAGGTTTCAAGTTAATCTGTTTTCAACAAATACTTTCTTTTTTGTTAAAAAATTAATTGATGAACGAATTTTACTGTTCTCAATTAACAGGGGAATTTATTTTTGTGAATTGATATATACGAACGAAGTAGGATAGAACATTAACATGTTCTATATTCAGAGTTGGTTGGAAATGCTAACATGAAGCTTTAGTGTGATGATTTATTAGCTAGAGAATGATCTTTAGAAGAATGTAGGTGGATAGTTCCGTTAGAGTACGGCAGTATGAAAATTGAATAGAAGTTGAAAATGAGCGAAGGGCCATTAAAGCGACAGTTTTCAAGATGACGCACATTTTTGCCTAGCCCGTACGATGTACGCGGGGACTTACGGGCTAGGCAAAAATGTGCGTCATCTTGAAAACTGTCGCTTTAACACTCCGAACACGATGCCTCCGAAAAACGTGTAACGGCAAGTTTGCAACGGCACAACTTAGCCATTTCTAAATGAATTTCAAAAATTATGGTACCTTTAGAATTTCTTAGGTTTCTAGATGATTTTGATTGCAAAAAACTTGAAAATAGAGTCGTCTACTTTTTTAAAAAGCGAAAAGAGTTGTTACACGTTTTTTTGAAAGGTGTGTTTGTAGGGTTTTGCAAGTGGCGCAAGATCTGTAATTTAGATTAATGGGCACAAATGTTCACAATTAGCCAGAATACAGTCATGGTTCCTATATATGGATCCTGGAGACAACGGAACGGTCCTCGAAAAATCCGGAACATCCGTAAAAATGGTCAATCCATGATCCTGATCCTAGAGCTCTGCGGTTTTTTTGAAAACATTAGGAACTGTGATATAAACAAATATTTGGGGTCGTGACATAAACATGAACCTGGATGGCCATGAGACCGTCCTCCGGAAGATCCGGAACATCCGTAAAAGTGGACAATCCATGAATCTGATCCTAGAGCTACGCGTTTTTTTTAACATTAGGATCTGTGATATAAGAATGAATTTGGGTCATGGACCCAGATGGCCATCGGACCGCCAGCGGAAGATCCGGAACATCCGTAAAAGTATTAAATCCACGATCCTGATCCTAGAGCTCCGTTGTTTTCTTGAAAACATTAGGAACTGTGATGATAGAAAGAATTTGGGCTTGTGACATAAACATGAACCTGGATGTCCATAGTACCGTCCTCCGGAAGATCCGGAACATCCATGAAAGTGGTCAAGCAATGAAAATGATCCCAGAGCTCCGCAGTTTTTGAAAAAACACTAAGAACTGAGATGATAGAATGAATTTGGGGTCGTGACATAAACATGGACCTTGATGGGTATGGGACCGGCCTCCGAAAGATCCGGAACATCCGTGAAAGTGGAAAATTCACGAAACTGATCCGAGAGCTCCGTGGTTTTCTTGAAAACGTTAGGAACTGCGATATTAGAATGAATTTTGGATCGTGACATAAACATGGACCCAGATGGCCATCGGACCGTCCTCCGGAAGATCCGAAAATTCCGTAAAAGTGGTCATTGTATGGAACTGATCCTAGAGCTCCACGGTTTTTTTTTCGAAAACACTTGGAACTGTCATATATAAATCAATTTGCAGTCGTGACATAAACATGTACCCAGAAGGCCATGGGACCATCCTCCGCAAGATCTAGAACATCTTTGAAAATGGTCAACCCTCGAAACTGATTCTAGAGTTCTACGGTTTTTTCGAAAGCATGTGGTATAAGAAAGAATTCGGGGTCATGACATAAACACGTACCGGAGACGAACCAGCCCAGGGCTGAAAGTCTCCTTAATAAAGATAAAATACACGGACCTGGATGGCCATAGGACCGTCCTCCGGAAGATACGGAACATCCGTAAAAGTGATCCAGAGGTTTCTTATATCACAGTGTTTAAAAAAGAGCTGCAGAGCTCTAGGATCAGTTTCACAGTATGATAAATTTACGGATGTTCCAGATCTTTTGAAGGACAGTCTCATGGCCATCCGGATCCATGTTTATGTCACGACCCTAAATTCTATCTTAAATCGCAGTTCCAAGAGTTTTCGAAAAAAAACCACGGTTTTTTCACAGTTTCATCGATGATCCACTTTTACGGATGATCAGGATCTTCTGGAGGACGTTCCAATGGCCATCCAGGTTCATTTTTACGGATCTTCCGGAGGACTGTCCCATGGTCATTCGGTTCCATGTTTATGTTAAGACTCCAAATTCATTCTAATATCACAGTTCCACGGTTTTTCGTTCTTGGATCAATTTTATGGCTTGCAATCGGGCTAAGGTCTTGTTGTCCTCTGCTGTCCGAAGAAGTCGTCTCCACTCTACTCGATCCATGGCCAGACTTTGCCAGCCTCGTAGTCTGCGAAGGGTCCGCAGGTCACCTTCTACTTGGTCGATCCATCTTGCGCGCTGCGCGCCTCTTCTTCTTGTTCCTGTTGGGGCGCTTTCGAGAACCATTTTCACTGGGTCGTTGTGCGGCATTCTTACGACATGCCCAGCCTACCGTAGTCGCCCAATTTTTGCAATGTGAACGATGGATGGTTCTCCCAACAGCTGGTGCAATTCTTGGTTCATTCGCTTCCTCCACGTTCCGTCATCCAAGGGCGCGTTTGTCCTCCACGAGCATAGTCACGGTCTCGTGGCAGTAGACGACCACCAGTCTATCTTGTAGATAGTCAACTTCGTGGCGAATTTTATTCGACCGGAGCGTCCTCCGGAGTCCAAAGTAGGCACGATTCCCTGCCATAATGCGTCTTTGAAATTCTCTGCTGGTATCATTTTCGACGGTCACCAGTGAGCCCAAATACACGAACTCATCGACCACCTCGATTTCGTCACCGTCAATCTGAACTCGGGGTGGGAGGCTAACATTGTCTTCCCTAGAACCTCTTCCTTTCATGTATTTTGTGTTTAATGCGTTGATGGCAAGTCCAATCCACCTAGCTTCAGCCTTCAGTCTGATGTACGTTTCCGCCTTCGTCTCAAAGTTCCGTGCCATGATGTCGATGTCATCGGTGAAGCCAAGAAGCTGTCTTGATACTCGTGTCTATCCCAACTCTTCTGATCACACCTTCTAACGCGATGTTGAATAGCAGACACAAAAGTCCATCACCTTGCCGTAACCCCCTTCGAGATTCAAAGGGACTCGAGAGTGTCACTCGATGCATCGTTGCCTTGACCAATCGCGTCAGTTTATCTGGAAATCCGTACTCGTGCATAATCTGCCATAGCTGATCACGATCGATTGTGTCGTATGCGGATTTGAAATCGATGAACAAATGATGTGTAAGCAAGTTGTATTTGTGGCATTTCTGCAGAACCTGCCGAATCGCGAATATGAACCCATGAATTCCTGCTGGTATTGCCCAAGAAATCTCTTGCAAATGGTGACAGGCGGCGGCGTATAATTTGGGAGAGTACCTTGTAAGCGGCGCTCAGCAGTGTGATCACGCGGTAGTTGCAGCAATCCAACTTGTCGCCCTTTTTATAGATTGGGCATACAACACCTTACTTCACTCCTCCGGTAATATCCCCTCCTTCCAAATCTTGACAATTACCCAGTGCAGCGCTCTAGCCAGTGCTTCACCACCGTATTTTAATAGCTCACTTGGTTGTTGATCTACACCAGTTGCTTTGTTGTTCTTCAGTCGACCGATCTCCTCCTTAACTTCTTGAAGATCAGGGGCCAGTAGCCTGTCGTCTCCTGCACGTGCATCCAAGGTCTGTTGCCGTGCCACCTTCGTTTTCTGCTGCATCACCGTTGAGGTGCTCGTCATAGTAATGCTTCACCCTCTCATTTTACGGATGTTGTTGGTCTTCCGGACGACGGTCCCATGGCTATCTGGGTACATGTTTAAGTCACGATCACAAATTCATTCTTATATCACAGTTCCTAATGTTTAGGTTCAGTTTCATTGATTAACCTCTTTTACGGATGTTCTGGACTTACCAGAGGTTGGCACCATGGTCATTTGAGTCCATGTTTATGTCATGACCCCAAAATATTACTTATATCGCAGTTCCACATGCTTTCGAAAAAACCGTAGAACTCTAGAATCAGTTTCGAGGGTTGACCATTTTCAAAGATGTTCTAGATCTTGCGGAGGATGGTCCCATGGCCTTCTGGGTACATGTTTATGTCACGACTGCAAATTGATTTATATATGACAGTTCCAAGTGTTTTCGAAAAAAAAAACCGTGGAGCTCTAGGATCAGTTCCATACATTGTCCACTTTTATGGATTTTTCGGATCTTCCGGAGGACGTTCCGATGGCCATCTGGGTCCATGTTTATGTTACGATCCCAAAATCATTCTAATATCGCAGTTCCTAACGTTTTCAAGAAAACCACGGAGCTCTAGGATCAGTTTCGTGAATTTTCAACTTTCACGAATGTTCCGGATCTTTCGGAGGACGATCCCATGGACAGCCAGGTTCATGTTTATGTCACAAGCCTAAATTCTTTCTATCATCACAGTTCTTAATGTTTTCAAGAAAACCACGGAGCTCTAGGATCAGGATCGTGGATTTACCACTTTTACGGATGTTCCGGATCTTCCGGAGGACGGTACTATGGACATCCAGGTTCATGTTTATGTCACAAGCCCAAATTCTTTCTATCATCACAGTTCCTAATGTTTATAAAAAAAAAAACACGGAGCTCTAGGATCAGGATCGTGGATTTACCACTTTCACGGATGTTCCGGATCTTCCGCTGGCGGTCCGATGGCCATCTTGGTCCATGACCCAAATTCATTCTTATATCACAGATCCTAATGTTGAAAAAAAACGCGTAGCTCTAGGATCAGTTTCATGGGTTGATCACTTTTACGGATGTTCCGGATCTTCCGGAGGACGGTCCTATGGACATCCAGGTTCATGTTTATGTCACAAGCCCAAATTATTTCTATCATCACAGTTCCTAATGTTTATAAAAAAAAACGCGGAGCTCTAGGATCAGGATCGTGGATTTACTACTTTTACGGATGTTCCGGATCTTCCGAAGGACGGTCCCATGGCCATCTGGGTCCATGACCCAAATTCATTCTTATATCACAGATCCTAATGTTAAAAAAAAACACGGAGCTCTAGGATCAGATTCATGGATTGTCCACTTTTACGGATGTTCCGGAACTTCCGGAGGACGGTCCCATGGTCATCCAGCTACATGTTTATGTCACGACCCCAAATATTTGTTTATATCACAGTTCCTAATGTTTTCAAAAAACCGCAGAGCTCTAGGATCAGGATCATGGATTGACCATTTTTACGGATGTTCCGGATTTTTCGAGGACCGTTCCGTTGTCTCCAGGATCCATATATAGGAACCATGACTGTATTCTGGCTAATTGTGAACATTTGTGCTCATTAATCTAAATTACAGATCTTGCGCCACTTGCAAAACCCTACAAACACACCTTTCAAAAAAACGTGTAACAGCTCTTTTCGCTTTTTAAAAAAGTAGACGACTCTATTTTCAAGTTTTTTGCAATCAAAATCATCTAGGAACCCTAGGAATTCTAAAGGTACCATAATTTTTGAAATTCATTAAGAAATGGCTAAGTTGTGTCATTGCAAACTTGCCGTTACACGTTTTTCGGAGGCTTCGTAGTCGGCGTAAAGTTTTTTACCCACCGTATTCGGAGTGTTAATAAAAGATATGTGTAAGCCCTCTAGCAGCTTTGTTTATATCGACAGTGAGCATGCATAAGGGCGTAAATGCGATGATCGATTCTCTTCGTCGATTTTCTCTTTTGTTAATAACTCGAATAACGAATATATTATATTCGTCGCTTCAATTTTGGAGTCAGCAAAAGTAGAAGTCGATAAAGTAGAATATTGTACAACATTGACCTATGATGTGCAAAGCTGTGATATAATCATGTCACGCACATAGACTCCAAGTGTATCAAAATTCAAACCAATAGTGCCGAGGTATGGTTCACAGCATAAGATTAACACATTAAATTGGATGTGTTTCACAATAAGTGCTCAATTAATAGCGAATTTGTTTTTGATTCAGTTCCAACCTGGATCGGGTATCAACATTGGGTATGCTTGTTGCCTATCAAACGTCAGTGTTAACGCTTGTTTTTGTAACCTGGCTCGGGTTGAGGTTCGCACTGACAATAAGCTCGGGTTCGCACGGGTTGGAACTGGTTCCAACCTGGATAGTCAACAAATTCGCTATGTATAAATGTGAGACACATGATGATGACGTGTGGAATTTTTTGAGTGTATGTTGAGAAGGGTAGCTCGAAAAGGTAGCTTAATTCACGCATCTAGTAAGCTGGTATTAATGGCATTCAAATAAATGGCAAAAATTACACTTTTTTCGAAGTTATGACCGATCCTAACAATAATTAAATCAAATAAATCCCTCCCGATTTGCCAATAAATGTAATCCAAATGTGACCGAGAAATTTTCGATTTTATTCGGATAATGCTTCAGTAAGTGAATATCCGATCAGACAAACAGCCACTGGCATTTCCCAAATTCCTATCTGCACTGCAACAAATCGTTCATCGATCATCAACGTTGTTGTGGTTGTTTGTCCACTCGTCGGCCCCAGCAGGAAGCAGCAGCGGTAGCTTAAAATAAATAAATAAACAATAGCAGAGAGTCCGACGAGCCTACGCACTCACACACAAACCTCGGAACATCCGAACCAACCAGGGTGCGTGCGCGGAGGCAGCGAAATCAGGGGAACACGCGAGTTCGGAAATAAATTCAATCAATAGAAATAATACAAACACACACCGACCGATTGAAATGGAATTTGCTAAAACAGTGCAGTGTTGGTGCGGTGGAAATTCAATTCAGTGTCGTGTTTTTGTTTTTCAGGGCTTTAACTCGATTGCGGCCGTCCGAACCGTTCGTGTTTTCGGAAAACAGCTCAATGCAGGAGAAATAAGTCAAGTGCGAAATATATCAATTCAGTGTCTGTAAAAGCTAATAAATCAATAGCAGAAATTGATTAAAATAAATTGGAGAAAGGAAAGTGGATTGGTTTTCGTTGGCGGGCGTGTTGTAAGTTCGTTGGAAGAAACCCTACGAAAGAGGATTAATCGACTTTGTTCGGTGGAATGCCCAGAGCCCACGGTGCACGGGTGTGGTGGCGCCAATTGGAGTGACATTTCAGCTTCGATTCGATTCGAAACTGAGGTGGAATTGAAGGCGAAGCGACGAGAATAATTGTGTCTCCAGAAGGGATAGCGGAATCGACAACAACAACAACAACAAAGGACCATGGGTGAGTAAACGTAATTCCGTTGGTGGTAAATTGGATTTCGTATTTACAGGAAACGTACGGTTCCGAAGGAGCTCTATCGAATTGAGCAATGGTGAGATTGCTGCCAAAATGATACTCAAACGATTTTTCTCTTATCACTTAATGATTGATGTGTTAAGTATCTGTACAATTGAAACTTTGAATTGCTGAATTGATCCCTATTCATTTGAAAAACTCAATATTAGTTCGTATGGTTACTCAGGTATGGTTACCCTGCATGTGTTTATTTTAGCAAGAGAAACGAAGTTTATTTAAAAGCTTGTTTTTGCTTTAACAGAAGTACAGCAGGGCAGCAGGAGTACAAAATAATGAAATTGGTTGAGATCTTTCCTTTATTTTAATTTGTAAGTACTTAAATTTATAATATATTCTCGTTCTTTTTCTCTTTACTGAAATCTACACACTAAGAAATACCTAATCTTACACGTGACGGAATCCATCTTTGACATAAAGAATAAGACGTAAACAATCATGTCATGTTAAATTAAGTGCTTCGAAACTGAAAAGTTCGGAAGTACGTTTGATTGAGCTGAATTTCGCGTCTATTTTGACTCAATTTCATGTCAAAATTAACGCTCGTATACGTCAGTCTAAGGGCACCTAAATTTACATTAATTTTTCTTTGTGTGTACTTTTCACGGACAATTTTGCGATATTTTATGAAGCGTTCGTTTTCTGATGTCAAAATTACGCATTTTCGTGCACAAAACGCACAGAACTTTTGGTGTATTCAATAGATATTTAAAAAACGAAGGTATTTCCTGCTAATTTTTTTTCTAATCGCAAGATATTCGCGATCAATCATATACATTCGTGATTTGTTTTGCTTTTTCTAGCGTCCTGGAGAAAACCTTACGAAGCGTTTCTGGTTATTTGGCATTGCGATAATTGTTATGTACCACTTCAATACTGCTACGCATTTGACCACAAACGTTTGGTTGCTGGGTACACTATCAAAGAGCTTTGAGGGTAATGTGGCTAGCAGCAAGGCGAGCGAACGTTCAATAAAAATCAACTCTTAAACAACAATCATTTATGGTGGTCCTGAAAAAAAAAAACGTTTTGTCGTGATGGTTGAATAATACTGAGCTATTAGGGTGTTCAACACGAATCAGGCTGGCGAGCTGTATGTTGTTTGAAACGAGGGTGACGCGCTCGGCATAGATGGCCCACAATGGTTCACAGGCAACTGAATCCGATCAGGGTTGAGGGCAGCCTTGTTATCTAACTGCTTGTGGGAAGCCTTTCGTTGTGTACTGGAGAACATCACCACTCACCACATGCGGTGATTGAATGAACAGTGTTCCTCGAGACCGAATGGAATTCAATTTTGAAATCTGTGTTAGGGAAAGCTCTTTTCGCAGGTAATCGGTGACTATTTTATCTATCATAGCAACAGTTGCACATTCATGCAATTTTCAATAGTGATATTTTGAAAAATGATTAATCCTTAATTTTTAAAGACTCGTAGAAAAATTTCCTGTCGATTTGCGTATTCAGAATTAAAATCCATCATCTCTGGAACAAAATTGGACCACTTTAATGCCGCACTTTGGATTCTGAAATTACGCTGCTAATGTTGCCTTAAAAATATATATTATGTGAGATCTAAACAAATGGGAACTGACATCCGACCTTGACAAATGTCCAAAACTCTTTATCAAATTTATGGTGGTCCTGAAAGGGACCGTTTTGTCGTGATGGTTGAGTAATGCTGAGCTATAATGGTGTTCAACACGGATGAGGTTGGAGAGCTGTATGCTGTTTGGAACGAGGGTGACGCGTTTGGCATAGATGGCCCACAGCGACTCTCGAAGAGCTACTAATTCCGATCAATAGTGGTGCGGCTTCTTCCTCCTTCTATGGATGCCCATGTGGGATGCAGCTCGCTGCTAGATCAGGGGGCCTCCATAAGCTCGGTCGGTAGAGCCTGCGACTATAAAGCAAATCATGCTGGAGGTGGCTGGGTTCGAATCCCGGTTGGTCTAGGATTTCAGATTGGAAAATTTCTCGACTTCCCTGGGCATAGTACATTATTGTACATGCCACACAATATACACATGTAAAAATCGAACAGGCTTGGAAAGCTTTCAATTAACAACTGTGGAAGTGCATCTAGAGCACAAGTTGAGAGCAGGCGTTAAGTTACAGTTGGGACGTAATAGCCAGAGAAGATCATAGATAGCACTAACTAGCGGAGGAATTCCGAATTGTTATGTCCATCATCCAACAGTCCTTGACCTCCTGATCAACTTTGCCGAAGAAATCATCCGTCTAAATAGTCAGGATCTTGAGATACAGCAGCGCAAACAAATTCACTTCGAATGCTCACTAGCACCGGCTAGCGGAAGAATTCTGAATTGTTCTGTCCATCAACCAACAGTCCTTGACCTCCTGATCAACTTTGCCCAAGAAATCATCCGTCTAAATAGTCAGGATCTTGAGATACAGCAGCGCAAACAAATTCACTTCGAATGCTCACTAGCGCCGCCTAGCGGAAGAATTCCAAATTGTTCTGTCCGTCATACAACAGTCCTTGATCCCCTGATCAACATTGCCGAAAAAATCGTCCGTCTAAATAGTCAGGATCTTGAGATACAGCAGCGCAAACAAATTCACTTCGAATGCTCACTAGCGCCGCCTAGCGGAAGAATTCCAAATTGTTCTGTCCATCATACAACAATCCTTGACCCCTTGATCAACATTGCCGAAGAAATCATCCGTCTATATCATCGGTATCTTGAGATACAGCATTCAAATCATGCAAAATAGGAGATTTTAGGGCAAAACTGTGAAAAACCCCAACTTACCCTATCGTGCCCAAGATAAAACCCACTCCAATCGATTTCTGAGACTTTTTTTTATAAGAATGACTATTTTTTAGTCTCTTGTTCCAGCGAGCACCGAAGTTATTGAATTTTAACACATTGTTTCGATTTTGTCCCCAGTGTGAGCGGCTCATGAAGAGCTACTGAATCCGATCAGTAGCGGTGTGGCTTCTTCCTCCTTCTTCGGTGAATGGACGCTCATGTGGGCTGCAGCTTGCTGCTTGCGGGCAGCCGTTCGTTGTGTACTGGAGAATAATGTTCAACGCCACGCGCCGAAAGCACTACTGCTGCTGCTGCTGCGACTGACGACTGGCAGGCAGCGTTGCCAGAATGTTTTTAAACTTATCGGTATCAAAGGTTTAAAAAAATCGGTATTTATCGGTATTTACAATTTTTAGTAATTTTATATTTTTGCCGTTTGCGAAAATTTTAACTTTTGGACTATGATTGGAAAATTCTGGAAGAAAACTCCGGGGAATGTTTGAGTAAGCTTCTGGAGGAAGCTGAAATCAACATCCAGAGAAAGAAGAAAGAAGCTCTCCTGGAGGAAATTTGAGGAAAGTTCTGAGAGAAGTGGGAAAAACATCCGCGGAACTTCCAATTGAGAAACTTCTGGCGAAAATTTAAAGAAACTTTCAGATTAAAATCGGATTTCATATTCAAAGGAAGGCAGAGGAGTTTCGGAAATCTGAAATAAATTCCAGCAGTAGCCATTTCCATGGGAAGCCAGAAGAAGCTCGGAAAAACCTTCCAATAGAAGTCATAAAAAAAACAACTGGACAAAATTCCAGAACTAGACGAAAGAATTTTCTGCGAGAAGTTTAATTGAACTTCCTGGAGAAGACGGAAGAAACTTTTTTTTTTCCTTTATTAACGAGACTTTCAGCCTTAGGCTGGTTCATCTCTACGGAAGAAACTTCTTCGAGACACTGGCAGAAACTTCCTAAGGTAGATTAGAAAAAAAAAATTCTGGAGGAAGTCGAAAGAAACAAGGACATAATTCCGGACGAAAGAGCTCTTGGGGGATGTTCTAATGATCCAGAAAATCTTCCAAATGGTCATAAAATATCCCTGAGCACCTCGCAATGCCCCTGAAGTTTTTGGAACATTTCTGAAATGTAGTTAGGAATATTCCATATTTCCTCGGAATTCCTTAAAAGTTCTTGTAATTTTCCTTAAGTTAATAAGGCTCTTTTTTTTAGTATTATAATTAGACTACCAGAATATCTTTAATCAACTTTGAAGGTCTCTAGACTTTCTTGAAAATTAAGAAATTTCTTAAGAGCTCTCGCAATTTTCTTGAATTTATTTTAGCATCAGCATTGAAGTTCTCTGATTTTCCCGATTTTTTCTAATTTTTATAAGTTATCGACACTGCCATTAATAAGCACGGAACTTCCCATAAAATGTTCTCACAATGTGCTAATGTTCATGTAACTTCCCTTACGTTTCTTAAATTTGCATGAGCCCCCCGGAACCCCTGCTGAAGTTTTCGGAAATTGCCTGAGTTTCTCGGAACTCCTTTAAAATTTCAACGATTTCCTTTAAATTTAATAATCTGTCCTGATGTTCTCGGAGCTTACTAAAGTTCTCTCAATTCTCCTGAAACTAAAATGTCCTGAAAATCTTTAATTTTTCCAGAAGTTCTTTGGACTTGTGAAGTATCCAAAATATGTATGATGTTTCCTTAAGTTCACTGGAGTTCGCTGGACTTTCCTAAAATTTCCGGGTTTTGAATTTTAACACAAGTTATTGAAACATTCTTTAATTTATCGACTCAAAAGTCTGGACTTTTCTGAAGTTTCAGAACTTCTTAAAAGTTCCTGCAGCTAGTGTGGATCCGCAATCAAAATTTGGAAGCATCCTTGAAGTTCCGGGAAAGTTGAAAAAACTGGCTAGAGAAGTTGGAAGAACCATTCGAGGCTGAAGAAGCTTCCAAGGAAAGTCGAAATAAGTTTTCGAGAGGAATCGTAAAATAATTAACGATGTAAGGTGAAAGAAAATCCAGGAACTAAAATAATGTTTAAAAAGTATTTCCCGATTCCCCCGGAATTACCAGAAAGAGGCATCGGCTGTTTATCGATTCATAGGTAGCCAAAAAAGTGAGGAAATTAAAGCATTAATCGACAGAGTATCCGTAAGACATTTTTGAAGATGATTTTTTTTTTAGAATTTTAGAGGTTCACAAATTTTTAGTTATTCAAAAAGATACAAGTCTCTAACAATAATTTTCTCAAAAATTGTGAGCGCGGGCAGGCAATAAAAAAATCGGTATAAATCGGTAAAAAACCTTAAAAATCGGTATTCTGAGGAACCTTATCTGTATATCGGTATCTAGTTCGGAAATCGGTATAAACACCGACAAATCGGTATATCTGGCAAAGCTGCTAACAGGACACGACCACACACGGTTATTGAATAAGTACCGTTCAGTGAGACAGGATCGAACTCGATTTTGAAATCTGTGTTAGGGAATGTGCTGTTTGCAGGCTATCGGTGATAATTTTGATCACTATTGCAACCAGCGTTGCCAGTATTCCAGATTTAACTTGATTGTCCAGAATTTTAGTCGTCTTGCCAGATACACAGACAGACCACATATATTTCCATATTTTTTCAATATGTTCCAGATTTTCCCAGGTTTTTTAAACATGTTGCTTTAAAAATATCTCTACAATTGATTTACCCTCTAATAAAAAAATAAAATAGCCAAACTTGCTACTTTAATTATTAATGGCCATCAACGTTGGCCATTATGGAATTTTAAGGTAATTCTGAAAATAGTTCACAGTTAAGTGTGAGGCGAATTCTTTGTGAAATCAAAGGTGAATTTCAAGCTACGGGGTCGTGCGGCATCACCCATCATTTAGGCGTATTGTGAGTGCCACGAAGTGAGGGTTCGATTCCCGCTCCAGCCGGTGCAAATTTTGGCAACCTGTAAATTTCCCTACTGGTACAATGGGTGTGGTGTGTTGTCCGTTGTCTAGTGTTAAATATTCAATCTGTGCAACCTCTGGTTGAAGATGTTGTCAATTGTCTTGTCAACTCTGATGACCATTGCATGGAGATTTTATCAATAAAGGAAATACAATCCGGAAGAGAAATCATAGAAAATTCTTATGATGAAACTTAAGGAGTATGCTGATACGAATCATTAGAATAATTTCAATGGAATTCTGTCCAATGTTTCTATGGAGATTAATTATTGTAAAATTGTAAGCGCAATTTTTGGGAGACTTTCAAACCCATTTTGGCAAAGTACTTTTGTACTAAGGTAATGCTTAAAAGGATTTCAAAACAATTCTGACCTTACCTACAAAGCAGTTCAAAGGGAATTATCAGATAAGTCTGAGAAGAGTCATTATGAAGAGTGTACCAAGGAAATTGTTAAGAATATTTTAAGAGTTCAATAGAGAAAAATTGACATAAAATTGAGTCAATTATTGGGAATTATTACCAATTTGAGGGAGTTGTGGAATTGGTGAGTGATTTATAAAAGATTATAAGAGGTAATGTTAAGAACTCTTAGAATGTAACTGGAAAAGTTAAGATATTTTCTAGATTATTTTAGGGGAATAAAGAAAAAAAATGATTCTGATATGAATTCTAGGATGATTCGAATTGAACTAAAAAAACAGGGAAGATATCCTGTGAAGAGTTCCAAGTAAATTCAGACTAACAAAAAAATCATGACCTGGGACGCAGGAAAAATATAAATTCCAGGATTTGAAAAATGAATCTAGCAGACTTTCTTTTTAGTAATATAATAAAATTATTCTTTGGCATAAAATTATTCGTAATGTTCATGCGATTAGTGGAGTTACCCGTAGTTTAGGTAAACTGTGTGTGAGTTGCACGATTTTAGGCATTGATTCCCACTTCAGCCCGGTGAATTTTGCTTCAGAATAAAATTGCCTACTGGTCTGCTGGGTGTTATGTAAAAAAGAAGATTTTTTGGAGCATTCCAGATTTTTCCAGATTTTATATTTTACCTGGTCCAAAATTTTCTGAAAATGACCTGGCAACGCTGATTGCAACAGTTGAACATATGTGTAATTTTCAGTGGTGACCTATTGAAAATTAACAAAGTGTTCAATTAATAATAAGCAGATTCGTAGCAAAATTTAAAATCGATTGGCTTGTTTAGAATTAAAATCCACCCACTTTTGACAGAGTTAACCAAAGTCAAAACCTGACCACTTTTCGTAATGCGATCAATTTTGGCTTTTTGAAATTGCACCCCCAATATGTTGCCGAAAGACGTAATCCTGCATTAAAAATCATATCTCACCAATCCCCAAGATTCCGCTTGATTTTCGTAGACAAAAATCAACAAGCAAACAACTGCGATTGATTTTTCCAGCTGTGATATCGCAGCTCGGAATATCAAGCTAACAAAACTCACCAGCTGCAAATCTCAACAAACTGTGGTGAGATTGAGTTTCATGATTTTTGCTTTACACCCGAATGCAACCGAAACTTCCATAACGGCTGGCAGCAATCACTTTGTGTCTGCCATCGGTGAAGAGTTAAAAGAGATAGAAAACTATACTTTCTCTTTCTAAGAAAACGATGTGCAATGGAATCATTTTTGTGTCGAGTCAACACTCAGCTTGATTTTTGCAAGTTGTGAATAGTCTCGCAATATCAAAGGAGCTTGTAAAATCAACATCAAACATGTCGTTTTGTTCCAATATCACGCGTGATATTGAGAGCGTATGAGAGCAGAAAAATATCATTTGATTGATGATTTTACCAACACAGCTCTCAACACAAAATGAAAATGCATTGAATCAATAAATTGTATTAAATTGTATCGGTGAACTGATTCACACAGGTATTTTTAACGTAATTTTCCCGGGTTTTGCGTGTTTTTTTCGGGCTCTGGCTACTCCACAAATTAAGGAGACAGTTTCAAGAATGAAATTCCGACTCTAAAATAATTCTGAGAAGAATTTCAAGGCAGTTCTAGGATCAGTATTTTGAAGAGTTATTTGAGAGAAAATTATAAGAGAATTCTTAGAGAAATTTCAAACTAAAAAAAAATGTTCTGGTCAGAAGTCCATGGCATCAAAGTGTGATGTAGTAAACTATAAGAAAATGGAATTCAGAAAAAAATAATTAAGATGATTCATAAGAAAGTATCGAGAAAATGTCTAAGAATTCCTACGAAGAAATCGAAAAGAACTACGTACCAATTAAATTTGTTAACATAAGGTAGGTGCTCACTAACAGTAACTATTTGAAACTTAAGATTGAGATTAAGATCTCTTTAGAGAGGCAACAGGAAATAAATCCGTTTCTTAGAGTCAATCGATGTGTTAGGTCTAAGGCTACATTCAGCCGTTATTCAACCACAATTGAGCTATTGAGTTTATTCCGGCAAGAATTGCTACCGGGCCGTTTTGCATGTGCTATAGTGTGCAACATTTTCCCTGATTACTCAGCCCATTCTGCAACGGAAGCATTATCTTCTTCAACAATCTCTTCCATCGATTACACCTAATTCAGCGTCCCATAACATTTTGTTCTGATTCAGCAGCTTCCACCGCCCAACAGCTTCTTGTGAGCGATTCTTGATTTATGGTTTCGATTTCCACTGGTAATACAATATTCACACAACGTACATCACACACAGCTTTGCCTCGTCGGGATCTGGACCTTCCGGAGCACTTCCCTAGCCCTCAATACCCACCTACGTATGAACACTCCGTCGCACACATTGAAGCACACAACCGCAACCGGTCCGGAAAATATCTTCAGCTCGCCTCGGTCTGTGCATGTGCTAGAATTTACGATTTATTTATGCTGATGGAAAATCGCTTCCTTTCTATCACACGCCACCGACATTCACCATCACCACCACCGAAGCTGCCACACTTGGGCTTGCATAATATGAATAGATATGAACTTGGGCCAGGAAGAGGCATCAGTAAGACCCAAGACTGGGGAGGGGCTGTTTTTCGCACCAGGGAAATTAAACCATTGGAAAATTGAGGTTATTTATGGGAGGCGGGCGGCTAGCTTTGCAACTGGAAGGCTCAGCCTGTTCGATTAGAGCTAACTTCCTGTAGTGGAGCGAAGTGGGCGGTTATCGAATGTTTGTTACGAATCGTTGGACGATGAATAAATTGGGTGGGATTCACGAGCGATATCCTAATTGGTTTTCGGTTCAGACTTGAAAGGCTCCTTCGAATGCAAAATTCCATTTGAAAACTAAACAACAATTAATTACACCCCGGAAAACTGGGTCGAATTTGTAGCAAACTAGAAGGCAAACTTCATTACCGCCATCAAGCGTGATCTATACGGGCGAAGCCAACTTCTAATCCTTCAATTTGACTTTGCATAATTACCCGTACGCTAATTTTGCCGAACTTTATACCGCCCACATAACGAGCTAAAGTTCCATTTCAGAATCCTCACATATCAACCTCTGCTCCTCACCACTGCTTCGCTAAGCAGGCGAGAAAGCATTTAATCCCTCAATTTAGTTTGGCACACGTGGGAAAAGTTTTCCCGGTTTTCCCACACTTTCCGTGATGAACACACCTCGAAAATTTCGGGAGCCCCGGGAAACTCTAAAGCCAGTGCAGCGCTTCGGGCCGTGGATAACATAAACGGATGCTTTGTCGATGAAACGAGCAAACTTATTTCCGAACCAAAGCAAAAACCGGATCGTTGAAGTTTGTGAATTATGTAAACCTATTAAAATTTGAGGTTACAACTTGAAGCCACAAGAAACCAAACGGCCCTCCCCCATTGTCAAATCAAGCGTAATTAATTTCGGCCGAAACGGATTGTCGTTCTAACCTGGGCTTTCCCCCGTTTCGCGGTCGATGGTCCTAATGAAGAGAAGAGCATTCACCAACACCACCCACAATCGTCAACCCGCGCCAGAAGGAGCAAAGCTCGTTGATGCTAATTAGAGGCATAACGAGTGAACGACGGAATCCAATCAGCGTCGTTTCATCTCATCGTGATTTGCTCATCCAGTCCGGGTGGTTGGACGGACGGGCGTCGTTATGGAGTGCTTTCGGTGAAAACTACAAAATACTTAGTAAGCAACTCCTGCTGTTGGCACACCACGGTCTGGGAAGGTTGAAAATATTTTCCTCACAAATTTTTTTCCGGGAAGTCCGGGATTTCGAAAATTGCTCTTGCAAATTTTTCGATACCTGGGATGAAAATACTTTTTTTTTCATTGAAGATCCAAAATATATATATATATATATATATACCGTTCCGATTCAAATTTCGGACGATTCAAATTTCGGACACTTTCATTTTTAATTAAATATTACATCCAGTTAGAAACAAAGTAATAATGTTAGATGATCGTGGAGGGCACTAGTCAAAAAAATTTAAAATTTACAAGACATGTGGATCATATTCGACCGAGATAATCAACTTTTAAAAGTGTCCGAAATTCGAGTTTAAGTGTCCGAAATTTGAATCGGCACGGTATATATATATTTTTTTTTTTGATCTTCGAGTTTTTCCAAGTTGCATAAGAGCAGTTCCAGGCCAAATAGCATAAATAATATTTTTATGACTCGAATTTCTCCAATTTGCATAATAGTTTGTTATGGGCAAAAACCCACATTTGTGCTAAAATTGTGCCAATCCCCAACTCTAAATACTTCCCTGAAGCTTACGCATCTTCTTTTAAAATGTTCCCGCATTTTCCTGATATTCATAAAACATTCATGAAATTCTCAGAGTTTCCCCGCAATGTTTGGACTTGGAAGTTCCCAATGTTGTCGTAATTTTCCTGAAATTCAAGAAACATATTTTATGAAGTTCTTAGATTGACAACGTTTAGGTTCTCTAAATATTCCTGAAAATCGTGAAATTTGCCATACATTATCGGATCTAATTCTTCAACATCTTAGAACATCCCCAAAAACTCTGGACTTTTCTGATGTTTTCCGGGTTTTCCTGATGTTATTCAAACTGCCCGAAATATCTTTGATCTTCACTTTTGTGCTCTAGACTTCCTATAAACGTTTAATTATTTTATGGAAGTTCCCACAATTCTGCTGAAGTTAACTGAATTGTCATGATGTTTCCAGATCTTCTTCAAAAGTACCTTAATTTCCCTGAAATTTTGAAAATTTTGTTGAAGCTCGCGAAGTCTTTCCCCTAATTTTCCCTGAACTTCTATCGACATCCCTGAAGATTTCGGTGCTCCCTTGAAGTTTCTTCAATTTCTAATGATCTGAAAATTATCGTGATATTCGTATAACTTTCCCGACGATCCCACAAAGACCTTGCGGTTTTCGGAGCCTTCCTGAAATTCTCGGAATATTCCATAATTTCTCGGAACTCACTGCGCTGAAGTCCTATGATCATCCTTCAAGTACTCGGCACTTCCCTGAATATAATGAAATATCATACAACCCAAGTAACAATTTTGGTTTTATGAGGGTTCTGTAGCCCATGTAACCCATGACTTGTAGAATGCTATAAAACCGCGATAAAACCTGCAATGTTATTTGGGAAATCTATGACGTACTTTGAAATACTCTATACTGTCTTGTGAAGATTTCAGAAATTCTTAAAAACTCTTGCAATATTCTTGAAATTAATGGAACTTTCTTGAAATTTTCGTGCTTTTCTGAAGTACCCGCATTTTTTTTTAGTTTCTGAACAGCTGCCCTTAAAATGTACTCACATATTCCTTATGCTCATGTAATTGTCCTACTTACCTTACCAATCAGGCTAAGGCCTCGATGTCCACTCTTGTCCGACGAAGTTGTCTCCACTCTACTCGATCCATGGCCACACCGCAGGTCGCCTTCTACTTGGTCGATCCACCTTGCCCTGCCACCATGAACTCGAGGCCACTCAAGCCGAGCTCTAATAGTCCAATGGATGCTCAAGCTCTCACTACTGCTCATCTTCTCATCGGTCGGACACTCACCACCGTTCTCGAAGTCAACTTGCTAGAACAGCAAATTTCCTCGATGTCACGCTGGAGGTTGTTCAGCGCCTCTCGCAAGAATTTCGCATTAGATGGCAAACAGAATATGTACGATCTCTGTAGCGGATGACGAAGTGGCAACGATCATCGGTCGGCGACTTCGTTTTGGTAGTAGACGACAATTCGAATCCTCGGTCAAGCGACGATGAAGCTGTCGACCATCACTTTCAATTGAAAGTAATTCTGTCTTCTCTTCGAGCAGATCCCCGTCAACATCAACCGAACCATTTTCGATCAGTTTTCATGCTGTTTGTTTTGGGTTGACTAGTCTTCATTTCTTCTTTCAATGAATTTACTTTTGCATTGAAGCGAAGCTGTTCCATCCAAATTCGTGCAGTTTAATGACTTGTTGTTTGTTCACTCTGTTCATTAAGCGTATGAGCATAGATCTGTGCACGTGGATGCCAAATTTATCATTGTCGGATGGTTTGTTTACCCATCAATATGGGTACTTTTTGAATCGGATGACGTCTAGAGATCGAAAATTTATATGCATCGCCATTTTGAAATCCATGATGGCAGCTTCCAGTTTAAGAAAAAGTGGGAAATAATGTCAAATACTTATCAATAAAGGTATTTTGGGAAACGGGATAATATCTAGAGGATGAAAATCGATATCCGACGCCATTTTGAAATCGAAGATGGCGGCTTCTGATCTACGAAAAAGTGGAAATACAGTCAAATACACATCAATATTGGTAATTTTGTAATCGGTATGAAGTATACAGATCAAAAATTGATAAGCGACGCCATTTCGAAATCCATGATGGCGGCTTCCGATTTCAGATTAAGTGGGAAATACTGTCAAATACCCATCAATATAGCTATTTTTGGAATCGGGATGGCGCCTAGATGCCGGAAATCGATAGCCGACGCCATTTTTAAATCCAATATGGCGGCTTCCTATATCAGAAAAAAATAAAAAAATAAAAACAGGGCACCGGGGGTGAAGTGGTAAGCGTGATTGCCTCTCACCCCAGCAGGCCTGGGTTCAATCCCAGTCGGTGCCGTCGGGATGTTCTGCGGCATAACATCTCTGATCACGCCTTCCTTAGCAAGGGAAGTAAAGCCGTTGGTTCATGAGTTAATGGGTCGATAGGTAGGGTGTGGGAGTTGCCTTCCTGGCGTCGGTAGCATTGGTGCTCAGCACAGAAAACAAGATCGACGAAGAACAAATCAAGGAAAAAAAATATTTCAGAAAAATGGGAACTGCTAATGCCGTCCCATCAATATGGATATTTTCGGAATCGGGGTGACGTCTGGAGATTGGAAATCAATATCCGACGCCATTTTGAAATCCATGATGGCGGCTTCCGGTTAGAGAAAATGTTTTAAATTCTATCAAATACCCACACAAACGGTTTTTTTTTTAGAATCAGGGTAACGTCTAGAAGCCAGAAATTGATATCCGACGCCATTTTGTAATCCAAGAAGGCGGCTTCCGATTTGCGGAAAAGTTTCAAATATCCTAAAATATGGTTATTTTCAGAATGGGAATGAGACGTAGATGCCAAAAATTGATGCCACGCCGTCTTTAAATCCAAGATGGCGGCATTGGTTCAGAAAAACTCGGAAGTACTGTCAAATACCGATCAATGTGGGTTTTTTTGGAGTCGGGTTGACATCTAGAAGAAAGAAATCGATGTCCGACGCCATCTTGGCTTCCGATTTCAAAAGAATAGTCAAATAGCCGAATATCGATTTTCAGCATCTACGCGTCACGAGGGGCACGCACTAGTCTTTCAATAAAGGGTGATACGGTCAAAATTTGGTCAAGGGAAAATGCGTGTAAATCGGTGAAATCGTTTATTTAAAAAATCAAATTAAATTTCTTTTTCAAGTTCAATTAGTATAAAATTCAGGAAAAATATTCAGTTAGGCTTCCGCTTTTCCAAATCCGAATTGCCGGGCCTTACGCTTGACCCCTGCAATCAGATTTTGTACAGCCACCTTGTCCACCTTATTCGCCGCAGAAAGCCAGTTTGCCTTGAACTGCTGCTCGCCCTTAGCAGTTTTTTTGGTCTTCTTTAGGTTCCGCTTGACAATAGCCCAGTATTTCTCAATTGGGCGGAGCTCTGGCGTGTTGGGAGGGTTCTTGTCCTTGGGAACCACCTGCACGTTGTTGGCGGCGTACCACTCCATGGCCTTTTTACCGTAATGGCAAGATGCCAAATCCGGCCAAAACAGTACGGAACAACCGTGTTTCTTCAGGAAAGGCAGCAGACGTTTATTCAAACACTCTTTCACGTAAATTTCTTGGTTGACAGTCCCGGAAGCTATGAAAATGCTGCTTTTCAAGC
This sequence comes from Ochlerotatus camptorhynchus, assembly GCF_037179485.1. Lineage (NCBI taxonomy): Eukaryota > Metazoa > Arthropoda > Insecta > Diptera > Culicidae > Ochlerotatus > Ochlerotatus camptorhynchus. Next base: position 156,421 of record NW_027041028.1, read on the forward strand.
CACAGGTACAGATGGCTTGCCAAACCAGATATTTCTTTGCGAACTTTGACAGTTTCATGTGCTTGAAAACATCTGCTACCTTTCCCCTTCCTTTTGCCGTATAAAACTCCTGTCCCGGAAGCTGCTTGTAGTCGGCTTTGACGTAGGTTTCGTCGTCCATTATCAAGCAGTCAAACTTCGTCAGCATCGTCGTGTACAGCCTCCGGGATCGCGCTTTGGCCGTCGTATTTTGTTTATCATCGCGATTTGGAGTCACTACCTTCTTGTAAGTCGATAGTCCGGCTCGTTTTTTGGCTCGATGCACGGTTGTAGACGATACACCCAGCTTATTTGCGGCATCTCGGAGAGATAGGTTAGGGTTTCGCTTGAAACTACCGGCAACTCTCTTTGTCGTCTCAGCGGCTTCCGGTTTTCGATTTCCCCTCGATCCAGACTTCCTGGCTGTCGACAAACGTTCCCCAAATACTTTAATTACATTTGTAACGGTTGATTTGGCAACTTTTAGCGATTTTGCCAACTTTGCGTGCGAGTAGCTCGGATTTTCGCGATGCGCGAGCAAAATTTTGATACGCTGCTCTTCTTGCTTGGACGGCATTTTGACAACTGAAGAGTGAATTCCAAAATCAAAATAGGAGCAACATTCTACACACACACACCTTCAAAATGAGGGGTGTTCAGGTTTTTTAAATGCAAAATTGAAAGAAATACGTCAAGTTGATATTGACCAAATTTTGACCGTATCACCCTTTACTACGCAGCCTACTGACCAAATATTTAAAATCTTGTCATTACTGCTTTCATTACTTTAAATACACTCTAAATTTTAATAAATACTTTAAATACTGACAATATGTGATACTTAAATTATTTTCAAAATATTTAATTATTTGCCATTACATTAATTATTGTTAAATACATATTGATTACTTTGAATACCGCTAAAAGTATTTAAAGTTAAATGATTACTGTCCCCAAAGTATTTAAATTACTACGATGTATTTTAAATATCACACACTCATACCTGGTAGTGCGCGCCCCTCGACGCGTCGTCCTCGTTCAGAAATACCCAGATCTTAGGGTATTTGACACTTTTTTTGAAACCTGATGGCCGCCATATTGGATTCCAAAATGGCATCGGATATAGATTTTCGGTATTCACACGTTGCCTCAATTCCGAAAATACCCATATTGTAGGGTATTTTACACTTTCTGAACTCTGATGGCCGCCATATTGGATTCCAAAGTGGTATCTGATATCGATTTTTGGCATCTACGCGTTGTCCCTGTCCCGAAAATAACCATATTGTAGGGTATTTGACACTTTTTCGGAAACCCTATGGCCGCCATATTGGAGTCCAACATAGCATCGGATATCCTTTTTCGGCAGTCACACGTTTTTTTCTTTTCCGAAAATACCCATATCTTAGTGTATTTGACACGTTTTATGAAACTTGATGACCACCATCTTGGATTCCAAAATGGCATCGAATATCGATTGTCGGCATCCCCGTTCCGAAAATACCCATATTGCAAGATAGTTGACACTCTCTGATAGCGTCGGATATCGATTTTCAGCATCTACGCGGCATCCCCGTTCCGAAAATGACACTTTTTCTGAAACCCGATGGCCGCCATTTTGGATTCCAAAATAACGTCGCATATCGATTTTCGGTACCTTTACCCGTTCCGAAAATACCCGTATTGTAGGGTATTTGAGACTTTCCCCGACCCCGATGGCTGCCATCTTGGACTCCAGAATGGCCTCGTTAATTTAATTTTCGTTTAATATAAAATAATATATTTTTACTACATATAATCCGGATGCCATCCCTATTGTTTCGAAAATGCAGAACCCTGTCCGCAGGTCGCCTTCTACTTGATCGAACCACCTTGCCCACTGCGCTCCTCTTTTTCCTGTTCCTGATGGGTCGCTTTTGAGAACCATTTTCACTGGGTGGTCGTGTGGCATTCTTACGACGTGCCCAGCCCACCGTAGTCGCCCAATTTTTGCAATGTGGATGATGTATGGTTCGCCCAGCAGCTGGTGCAATTCGTGGTTCATTCGCCTCCTCCACGTTCCGTCATCCATCTGCACTCCACCGTAGATGGTACGCAATACCTTCCGTTCGAAAACACCAAGGGCACGTTGGTCATCCGCAAGCATAGTCCAGGTCTCGTGGCCGTATAGGACCACCGGTCTAATCAGCGTCTTGTAGACAGTCAACTTAGTGCCGCGACGAATTTTATTCGACCGAAGCGTCCTCCGGAGTCCAAAGTACGGTTCCCTGCCATAATGCGTCTTCGAATTTCTCTGCTGGTATCATTTTCGGCAGTCACCACCTCGATTTCGTCACCGTCAATCTGAACTCGGGGTGGGAGGCTAACATTGTCTTCCCTAGAACCTCCTCCTTTCATGTATTTTGTCTTTGATGCGTTGATGGCAAGTCCAATCCGCCTAGCTTCAGCCTTCAGTCTGATGTACGTTTCCGCCATCGTCTCAAAATTCCGTGCCATGATGTCAATGTTATCGGCAAAGCCAAGAAGCTGGATGGACTTCCTGAAGATCGTGCCACTCGTGCCACTCGTGTCTATCCCAGCTCTTCTGATCACACCTTCTAACGCGATGTTGAATAGCAGACACGAAAGTCCATCACCTTACCATAGCCCCCTTCGAGGTTCAAAGGGACTCGAGAGTGTCCCCGATACTCGAACAACGCACCTCACTCGATCCATCGTCGTCTTGACCAATCGCGTCAGTTTTCCGGAAATCCGTACTCGTGCATAATCTGTCATAGCTGATCTCGATTGATTGTGTCGTATGCGGATTTGAAATCGATGAACAAATGATGTGTGGGGCACGTTGTATTCGCGGCATTTCTGCAGAACCTGCCGAATCGCGAAAATTTGGTCCGTGGTAGCGCGGGCACCCATGAATCCCGCCTGGTATTGCCCCACGAACTCTCTTGCATATGGTGACAAACGGCGGCATAGAATTTGGGAGAGTACCTTGTAGGCGGCGCTCAGCAGTGTGATCGCGTGGTAGTTGCAGCAATCCAACTTGTCGCCCTTTTTGTAGATTGGGCATACGACACCTTCCATCCACTCCTCCGGTAATATCTCCGTCTCCCAAATCTTGGCAATTCTCCAGTGCAGCGCTCTAGCCAGTGCTACACCACCGTATTTTAATAGCTCACTTGGTAGTTGATCTACACCAGTTGCTTTGTTGTTCTTCAACCGACCGATATCCTCCTTAACTTCTTGAGGATCAGCGGCCAATAGCCTGTCGTCTTCTGCGCGTTCTCCAAGGTCTGCTGCCGTGCTACCTTCGTTTTCTGCTGCATCACTGTTGAGGTGCTCGTCATAGTATTGCTTCCACCTCTCAATCACCTCACACTCGTTCGTGAGAAGGTTACCGTTCAAGTCCTTGTACATATCGGCTTGCGGCACGTAGCCTGTGCGCGAACTATTTAGCTTCTCGTAGAACTTCCGTGTGCCGTTTGCGCGGTACAGATTTTCCATCGCCTTGCGATCTCAGTCTTCCTGCTGACGCTTCTTCCTTCGGAAAACCGAGTTTTGTCTGTTCCGCGCTTGTCTGTATAGCTCCACATTCAATCTCGTGCGGTGTTGCAGCATTCTCGCCCGTGCTGCATTCTTCTCGTCTACTAGCAGTTTGCATTCGCCGTCAAACCAGTCATTTCTTCGGTCCGGGATCGCAGTACCTAGTGCCGCTGCAGCGGAACGGATTTCCCTCCAGCCATCTTCAAGAGTAACTGCGCCAAGCTGCTCTTCCGTGGGTTGTGCAACTTCCAGCTGCTGCGCGTAGTCCTGTGCAACTCCAGCGTCCCGTAGTTGCTCAATGTTGGGTCGTGGTGTTCGACTTCGACGGGTGTTATGCACCGTCGAGAGTTTCGAGCGCATGCATACTGCAACTAGTTAGTGGTCCGCATCTATGTTCGCACTGCTATACGTGCGGACGTTGATAATGTCGGAGAAGAATTTCCCGTCGATTAGAACGTGATCGATTAGGTTTTCTGTGTGTTGGTCAGGTGATCTCTAGGTGGCTTTGTGGATATCCTTGCGGGAGAAAAAGGTACTTCGGACTACCATACCCCGAGAGGCTGCAAAGTTCACGCATCGTTGACCGATGTCGTTCGATATGGCATGCAGGCTGTTAGGCCCGATTGCCGGTCAATACATTGCCTCCCGTCCTACCTGAGCGTTCATGTCACCGATGACGATTTTGATGTCCCGTTGCGAACAGCCGTCGTACACCTGCTCCATCTTCTAGCGGTGTTGCCATCATTACTATTACCTGACGAGATGAAAATATATTCGAATGGGTATCCTAACAAGACGATAAAATTATAATCAGTCGTCTTGCAAACATCGAGGACGTATTCCATCGACTTTTGCTGACCTCTGACCCAGTGATGACAATGCAGAAACAGTTTCCTCAAACCGATAAAGAGCAATTGCCAGGACCCGTGCAAATGCTGTTGCAATAATCGACATTGCAAGATAACAGGTAGTTGTAAGATTTAAAAAAAAATATTATGAATCTAGATATCCCATCAACATTTGTCACACGCACACATGTACGAGAATATACATGAAGAAGCTTTGTGCATACATTAGTACAGCGTTCGGCAACATGCAGCTAGCGAAGCATAAGAGACATATTCCATCGTTTCCATCGCACGCAGCTAGCAAGCCGTGCATTGGCGAACGCTAATGGAATAAACATTGTAGTCTATGAATTCAGATATCTCAAATATATAAAATTATATGTCCGGCAAACTTTCACCTTTGATTGATGATAAATTGTACATTTCAGAAAGTAAACGACTTTTTGCTAATACTTGCAACTTTTCGAGAAATATTTTGGCTAATATTTCGCTTGTATCGACCCAACATATTAGGAACTCTTCCTCAAAACTTGCAAATTATTTGACTTAAAAGATACACGGTGTTAAAAATGAAGGATTTCTCGTAAGTATGGAAAATAGTACAAAAAACGTAAATTTTACAATACTCCACCCAGCAGTGTCCATCTTTCAGCTGGTAGTCTTTTGTTATCATATGACTCGGGGAGGCGTGAGGTAGGAACTAGTGAGGACCAGAGCTAGGTATTCCGCTCCGTCCAGGTTGTCAACTCACCATTTTGCAATTATTATCCTCTGCTCGTCTGAATTCACCTTTCGCCAGTAATAAACTTTCCTCCCGCGAGAAACTAACTTTAATTTCCTGCAGACCATCCCGGACTAAAAAAAAACAAAAACCCTAAAACCACCTCATCAACGCCAACCCAAAAGTCACGTTTTGTGGCGGCTCGAAGGGACGACCTAACAAAACTATGCACAATAAACTTAATAAGAGTGTTGTTTTCATTACACTTCTGCTCCGTCCATGTGCCTCTGCTCCAGTTGCTTTTTTATGTTACTGCTCCCAAACGTAATGATAGCCATTATTACAACACTTTCCTTCCACAGCACCGCAATTCATGCGCACATATTTTCACCTTCACCTCTCCCACACGGGGCTCGTTCGTGTGACAAACGAAAGATGCGGAACATCTCAACTCAGCACTTTACTCCACACCGCACTGCAGCAGCGCCTTCAATCTTCCAATCTCCACTCCCGCCATCGTTGCACGGCCCTTTCGGAGACCGAGCTTGCAGCCAGAAACATAAAACACTTCATATTCACTTCCTCCCCGTGCGCCGCAGCACTCAATCAGCCGGGAGTTGTTTTTGTGCTTGTTTGTTCACACACCCTCGCCCGCGCGCGCCCACCGCACTAATTCCGAAGACATGTGTGAGAAAAATTAGCATCGCCGTACTTACATATGCTCTCGGCAGCAAAGTGGAATGAGAGTCTTTACATATGTGGAGGCTTGCAGCAGCGGATAAACTTTCGATTTCATTGTCTTAGCTCAGCCCCTTCTTCTACGAACATCGCGGAGTGGCATTCTTCACGATGCAGTGCCCTCTTTCTCTCGATTTATTCACTTTATAGGTTATGTCGTTAGATAATGGAAAAGATTTTGCACTGGCATGTTGTGTTCGAGATGAACTTTTTATTCATTTTGGAATTCCAAGCTTGAACAAAATTCAGCTCCTCAATGAACTTCAATATTTTTTATTTGCTTTCATCATGACAGGAAAAAATAATGTTGGTCGCACGCACGTCGCTGTAAATTTAATTACTGCCACTCTTTCTTTTGGTAACAAATAACAATTCTACCATTAAATTAACACCGCTCTCGACCAGATTGATTTTCCCCACCCGAAAGAATCCAGGGGACCAAAAATGAAGTCCCCCCGTCCCCACTCTACTATCCCGTTTTGCCTATGTTTGGATTTTCGACCATTTTTCCGATTTACGCACTGATTGGCGTTAATCGTGAACAGTTTTATTAAATAAAAGCGGACAGAAAGCCGAACGAAACCAAAAAACGCAATAAATCATGATCCAATTTACAACCCCCCGCCCGCTGTAGCATTTTTTTTCTCCTTCTGTGGGTGTTGATGCAAAGCCAACAAAAAATATTTGAAACTGAGATTAAATTAAATTCCGGATTTCGATTTTGTTTATATTTTTATTTTCAGTATGTTCTCGAATTAAATTCGCCCGGCAAACATACAGTCAGCAGTCAGTAGTAGTGGTGGTATGACAAAAGACCGAAAGGCGAAATAAACTGCCACTGCTGCTCGGAACGCACTCTGTCAACCGGTGGTACATAACTCCGAACTGAATGGACACACGTAGGCAATTATCTTTGACTGGTCAAACCGAATTTGTTTCGGAGGTTCCGGGGAAGTTGAAATTTATTGTTGAACATAGTTCCTTTTTTTTTGTTTGCTTGCAAATGCGAAATTCCTCTTCGTTGGATCGTTTGATGGCTTGTCAACCTGGTGGCGCTCGGTAGTGTGGTAGTTTTTTTTTATGAATTTAACGGCGGTGGTTGTTAGAGTTATTCGTCATAATTAAAAACCAGCCAGTCTGCGGCAGACGATATAGGTTTATTTATTAGGTGGTTTGAATTTAATTCAAATATTTAATGCGATTGATCATTGAAAATATTATTTGGATATTCCACCTTAAAATTAAATTTCCATGGCAAATAGCAATAAATACAATAAAATTAAATTTTGACTCAATCTTCTGAGATCTACAAGAAACTTTGCATAATTGCATTATTTGTAATGTGAAATCATTCACATTTGTGCCTAAATTCGGCCTTTTAGAACCTTGCATTTTTTTCACAAAATGTAGAACTCGTCATTTTTTTTAATAAGCCGCAGCAAAATAACGACACTTCTAATCGAAATGACGTTTGACACTAACTTGACACAGTGTTCACTCGGCTGTCGACTGAAACAGACCACACTCAATGTGTGTCACGCGATCGTCTGTTTACTCGGCAGCAACCATTGTGTGGTCCACGTCATTGTTCTTCATCACACGGCGAATGTGAACGACCCAAATTTGAGTTTAGTTCACTCATATTTAATCGCCAAAAGTGCAAGAACTCAGCGATGAGTAAAATTTGTCTCATGGTTTCCTGTGGAAAACCTAAAAAATCTGCCGGAAAATGAGGAAATTGACGAAAATTTTATTCAGTCTCGGAGTAGTACCAATAGACTGAGTGAATCCAATCTTTACTTTTCTCAAATTCGGGAATTTTTCCCTCGAAAATCCTGGAAAAACCTGGGAAAACATGAGGCAAATTTACTCATCGCTGAGTTCCTGCACTTTTGGCGATTATGAGTGAACTAAACTCAAATTTGGGTCGTTCTCATTCGCCGTGCAGCAGTTCTTTCACTCGATGCGTCGTCGACTTAGGAAAGCAACCGTTTCGTGATGAATGTGTGAGTGCTGACCACGTTTTGCGTCCATTGCTGCAATGGAAACGCTCTGACCCCCGTTGGTGAATCAGCTATACAATGAAATCACTGGAAGCGGCTTCCGTTCGGATGGAGGAGGCTTATTGGATAGCGGAAGATAAAATGTTTATTATGGTGCACCTTTTGACTATAGTTTTAAGATGCATTGTATAGTGAACAAGAATCCTCGGCTCTGTAAAGTTAATTTGGTTGAGCCTTATCAAATAAATTAATAAACAAAAAAAGTAGAAGAGTCTGTGCCTAGGGGCACGAACGGAGGCTTGACGTAGGATCGCTAGTGCACGGAACAAATATGTTGATCATTTAGTTCTTAACACTTCCGTTTTTGAATTGGTGGTCCTGAAAAGGGCCGGTTGTTTTTCAAATGGTGGCCACACCAGGGCAAGTCAATGCCGACCGGATGTAGGTGGTCTAGTCATGGTGCCTATTGCGGGAAGCCTTTTTTTTTTAATAATCCATTTATTTGTCAAGGCTCAAATGCGTTAGCTTTCCGGAGCCGAATATTTTTTACATTATTGTGTGTGAATATCATTTTCTTACAACTAATGTTAGTAGAACGGGGGCCGATTACTCGCGGTTTACTCGAGATTAGGGATTACATTTATTGATCATTTGGAGGGAGGACAAGGGAAAGCATTTTGAACTAATTTAAAACTTAAACGTAAAGGATGACTAAAACACAAAACACTAAACACATACATCAACAGCTTTAAGAAAGTCGTAAATACACAGCAAAAAAATAATTTTGATATCACGTCAAAGTGGATGCACTACAATCATGTCGAAAATATGGTGTAATATTACTTGCTAAAAAGGACAAAATTATCATTAATACAATGCATGAACTGACATTACGCTGCTTTTACTACATTTGTTTATTTATGTGGTCATAAAAATTACATGAAATTTTCGACATGATTGTAGTGCATCCACTTTGATGTGATATCAAAATTATTTTTTTGCTGTGTAAGCTTCATAATGTCGATATCACGGCAAGCCAACACGTCTCTAATTGGCTTAAAGGGTTGTTTTCCTCGGACCCTAAGGGAATCACACAGAACGGATCTCGCCTCATAATGCAAGGAGGAGGACCAAACAACATGCTCGATGTCGTGATAACCGTTTCCACAGGTACATAAGTCGCTGTCGGCGAGCGTAATACGGAAGAGGTGGGCGTTTAACGAACAGTGATTGGACATGAGCCTGGACATTACACGAATAAAATCACGACTCATATCCAACCCTTTGAACCAGGGTTTGATCGACACCTGTGGGACAATAGAATGTAGCCATCTTCCCAGATCACCATCATTCCACTTTTGTTGCCAGTTGGCGAGGACTTGCTGACGAGAAATCGTGAAAAATTCGTGGTAGGCGATTTGTCGCTCGTAAATATCGCCTTCCATAGCGCCCACCTTGGCCAGCGAGTCCGCTTTCTCATTGCCCGGGATAGAGCAATGAGAAGGGACCCATACCAAGGTGATGACATGTGAGCTGTTTGATAAAGCACTCAATGACGATCGTATTTCCTGGAGGAAATACGCCGAGTGCTTCATCGGCCTCATTGAACGCATAGCCTCCAGGGAGCTTAGGCTATCCGTAAAAATGAAATAATGGTCAGGTGGAAGTGAGGCAATACGCTCTAACGTGTACGATACAGCTGCTAGTTCAGCAACGTATACCGAACACGGCTTTTGAAGCTTGTATGAGGCGCTATGAAGATCGTGGAATACTCCAAAACCAGTGGACGCATTTATCACCGACCCATCTGTGAAAAATCTCTTCTCGGTGGGGACGTGGCGGTATTTGTTCGCAAAAATAGTTGGGACAATCAGGGCACGGTGAGACTCTGGAATTCCTTGAATCTCCTGCCTCATTGTGAGATCGAATCTCACGGAAGAACCACTGAAATGATGGGAGACAGCGCGATTGGGGTTGAACGAGGAGGGGCCGATGTCCAGAGTCATGTACTCGTAGTACAAGCTCATGAATCGTGTTTGAGGATTCCGCTCTAGCAGCTTCTCAAAGTTTTCGATCACCAGTGGGTTCATGACTTCACAGCGGATGAGGAACCGGAACGATAAATCCGCAAAACTTTTTGTTAAGGGGAGGACGCCCGCAAGAACTTCAAGACTCATGGTATGCGTCGATTGCATACAACCTAGCGCGATTCGAATGCAACGATATTGAATCCTTTGGAGCTTCAATATGTGCGTCCCCGCCGCCGATTGAAAGCAAAAGCTACCGTACTCCAAAATCGAGAGAATGGTGGTCTTGTAGAGTCTTATCAGATCTTCCGGATGGGCTCCCGATGAAGTGCCGGTAATGGAACGAAGGAAATTGATTCGCTGTTGGCATCTCTGCCTCAGATACGCTATGTGTTTTCCCCAAGTGCACTTGGAATCGAACCAGACACCTAAATACTTAAACGACATGCTGTGAGTGATTGTTCTACCCATAAGTTGAAGCTGAAACTGTGCTAGATAAAGCTTCCTAGGAAAAACAAGCATCTCTGTTTTCTCCGGAGAGAATTCGATACCCAGATTCATTGCCCAAGTAGACAAATTATCCAAGGTAATGGTCCTTGCAGGTCCGGTGCTGTTGGTCCAACCATGGAAACCACGCCGTCATCTGCAAGCTGCCTTAGCGTGCAATTTTCGGCCAGACATTCATCAATGTCTTTGACATAGAAGTTGTACAGGAGGGGACTTAAAAATGAGCCTTGTGGAAGACCCATGTAGCTGAGTCGTGCAATTTTCGTGTTGCCATGAGAGAAGCTCATTCGTTTCTCGGACAACAAATTAAACAGGAAATTGTTGATAATCGGAGAAAGCCCACTCGCATGGAGTTTTTCCGAAAGGATGTCGATGCAAACAGAATCAAACGCTCCTTTAATGTCCAAGAAAACTGAACCCATCTGCTGTTTTTCAGCATAGGCTAATTGGATTTCAGTTGAAAGCAACGCAAGGCAGTCGTTCGTCCCTTTGCCCCTACGGAATCCAAATTGCGTATCTGAGAGTAAGCCATTCGCCTCGACCCACTTGTCCAGACGAAGAAGAATTATTTTTTCTAACAGCTTCCGAATACACGACAGCATCGCGATGGGACGGTACGAATTATGATCCGACGCGGGTTTACCGGGTTTCTGGATGGCGATAACTCTCACTTGTCTCCAATCATCCGGAACAACGTTGAGCTCAAGGAATCGATTGAACAAGTTCAACAATCGCCTCTTTGTGACTTCTGGGAGGTTCTTGAGCAGGTTGAACTTGATTCGATCAATTCCCGGAGCCGAGTTATTGCATGAAAGAAGAGCAATTGAGAATTCTACCATCGAAAACGGGGAGTCCATGTCATCGTTTTCCAGCGGCGGATCACGAGTGTTGCATCGAACCGGAACCGAATCGGGACAAACCTTACGCGTGAAGTCGAAAATCCACTCGTTAGAGTACTCCTTGTCCTCGTTGACCGACGATGCCGCGTTACGCATTCTCCTGCCGACATTCCAGAGCGTTTGCATGGAAGTCTCTCGCGATAGCCCTTCGACGAACCGACGCCAGTAACCGCGTTTTTTGGCCCTGACCAAGCTCTTAAACTTTTCCTCTAGCTCCGTATACCGCTCAAAGTATTCGCGGGAACCGTGTTTACGAAACTGTTTAAACGCGGTAGACTTCTCTTTATTCACGTCGGTGCATTCCTGGTCCCACCACACAGTGGGAGGACGTTTGCGAATGGTAGTGCCAGGAACAGGCTTCGTTTGTGCTTGAAGCGCGCAATCCACTATGAGCCGCGATAGGAAGGAGTACTCATCCAATGGAGAGAGAACGTCGACCGATTCTGAACCGTCACGGACCGCGTTCGCGTATTCTTCCCAATTGATGTTTCTCGTGAGATCGTAGGCGATGTTGATTGGACACTGTGAAGATGAACCGTTGGAAATCGAAATTTTGATGGGCAAATGATCACTACCATAGGGGTCTTGGATTACCTCCCACATGCAATCCAATGATAGTGAGTTCGAACAGAGTGACAAGTCTAGTCTGCTCTCTCTTGCTGGAGGTTTGGCTATTCGAGTTACTTCACCGGTGTTTAGAATGGTCATATTGAAATCGTCGCATAGGTTATAGATGATGGTTGAGCGATTGTCATCGTACAGCTCTCCCCAGCCTGTACCGTGGGAATTAAAAGCCCCTAAGATCAACCGCGGCTCAGGTAGCACTGAGCAGATGTCAGATAGCGCTCGCCGAGAAACAGCCGTTCTCGGAGGGATGTATAACGAGGTAATACTGAAGGTTTTACCTCTAATATTCACCTGACATGCGACAATTTCAATACCTGACACTGGAGGAAGGTCGATTCTGTAGAATGAGTGTTGTTTGTTGACCCCTAGGAGCACCCCACCGTACGAATCTGCACGATGGAGACGGATAATGTTGTAGTCGTGAAGAGAAAGGTTAACATCTGGAGAGAGCCATGTTTCGCAGAGAGCAAACGCATCACAGTGTATGTTATGCAGTAAAAATTTGAATATGTCTAGTTTTGGTAAAATGCTTCTACAATTCCATTGAAGGAGAGATACCGTATCATTTTTTGGAAAATTATCCATCGAAGGATACGAATGAAGCAAGAAGGGGCCACTTGGAAGCAAATTGCTTCAGAAAAGGTTTCACGATTGGAAGCATCATGTTAATGATGCTCCGAAGAGGGTCAGTGATGTTGAACAGATCGAGAATGCTGTCCACAATTCCAGAAAGCGTGAACATGGCGTTCTGCTGTTCTGGTTGCAAAACTGGGACATCTGGGGTTTTTAGATGTTCCCGGAAGCCCCGGAAATTCTTTGTCATAATCGACAGGCTTAAAACCCGGTGGATTGGGTTTCGGTTTATTTCCGTGACCTCTTGATTTATCCAAGGGGGCTTGGGAGTCAGTTTTTTTAGTTTTCTGCGAGTCATTCTTGGATCGCTTCCTTGAAGGACCTTTGAAAACAAAAGGACTTCCGTCATTGCCCTCTGAGTCAGTGTCGTCCTCGTCAACTGGGAGAAGATTGAACGGATTATTGTTTTCTTTTTCCGGAGTGATTTTGGGAGGAGGATTGAAAGTCTTCAAGATCTCCGCAAAGGAACGCTGAGAGCGCGCCTTCAGAGACCGTTCAAGTTTTTTTCCTTGCTGTTTATACTTCGGGCAATCTGCGAGAGGATGCGGAGGTGCCAAACAATAAACACATTTAGGAGGAGCACCACAAGCACCCTCCGCATGCTTCTCGCCGCACTGATCGCATCGTGGCTTGTTGCCGCAGAAGGCGGCGGTGTGGCCTAATTGTTTGCACTTGGTGCAGTTCATCACCCTTGGTATAAACAACCGCACAGGAAGTCGAACCCTCCCAATTCGGACGTAATCTGGCAGAGTCGATCCGGAGAAAGTCACTCGAAACGAGTCAGTCAGCGAATAGATTTTTTTTGTCCCGTCGAGGGATGCTGACTGCATTTGGGTGCAGTCAAGAATCTTGACTTCTGGAAGAACGGGGTTCTTGAAGACACCAACCCCCCTCTTCAAGAAGTCATCACAGGTCAAACTCGCTTCGGTGACCACTCCTTCGATTTCCACGTCACGACTGGGAATGTAAACGCGGTACTCTAACGTAAAAAGCTCGCAGGCAACAATCTCATTCGCCTGCTTGCGGTTACCAACAGTGACGCGCAGTTTGTCTGGCCTCACCTTCAAAATGTCGGTCACTGACGAGAAACGTTTGAATAGATCTTTTTCGATCTGGTTAACGTTAAGCGGTTTTTGTTTGGGTCGGAAAAAAAACAACCCATGGGCCTGTCGAGGCGTCTGGGTATGACTTATGGCGGGGGGCAGTTTTTGTTTTCTTGGCGGGGTTAGGCGGAGTAGGGGGAGACGGTTTTGGCGGTGTGGGGGGAGAGGGATTAGGTGGGGTAGGGGGAAACGGGTTTGGTGGTGCGGGGGGTGACGGTGCTGGTGGTGTTGGTGGCGATGGATTAGGCGGGGTAGGAGGAGATGGGGTAGGCGGTACGGGCTCCGGTGCTCGTTTTCGCCTGGGCCGCTTCGGGATGGTTCCGGTGTACTTCTTCACCGTGGCTGTCGTTTCCACGTCGGACAGTTCATCTTCAGTGGGACGGGCAGGAAGGGTATTCCCCCCGCCATCACTATTACTATCCATTGCGGGGCAACTGCCACCGCAATAGATACAAAACAACTACACACAGGGAACACACAGGGACAAGAGAAAAAGAAGAAGAAGAATAAAATATTTGCGTGGGATGGGAGAAAAGGGAAACTGAAACCGGGACGTTGTTAACCGACTGAATGCTCAACTAGGAATCCACGGGAAGCCTTGACACATATACCGATATATCTGTAATGATACAGATTTTTCTAAAAAAAATTATACAGGTATCTGTGTTTACAGATTACAGATTTTTCAAATTAGTGGAAAACTTGTTTAACTCTGGTGTATTATTTACTATCCATAAAAAACCCTCTCTTCCTTTTGAGTAGGTACAAGCAACTAACCAAATACCAGTTTTTCACTTTTTATTTTATTATCTTCGTTAATTTTTAACGGACTTCAGATGCTTATATGTTCTGATTTCTGATTGCTTAGAAGGGACTTAGATTGGTTATAATGGACATTAGTTTTTCATTCTTATTTTTTAATCAACCATATGACATGGTGACAGGTACTATTTGTTTTTTAATTTGTCGAATCGGTTACAGTTTGTGAGTCGAAGAGTCAACTGGATATTTTGACATTTGTCTAGCGTAATATCAGAGATAAAGAATATTCTATGCAATTCTACCAAACATCCAAATAAAAGTTATGTGTTGTGACAAAATAAAATAAAGTTGATAAAACATATGAAATACACATGAAACCATCCCAAAGTTTTTTACAAAAAAATACTGATTACACTTAAATATATAGGTTCGAACAACAGCTAGCAAATTCAATTTCCTTTTAATTTGCCATATAAAGTTGAAATTTGGTTTGATTAGATGAATTTGAGAAAATGAAACATCGAACATAACATTTTACAATGAATACTTCATAAAAAATAATTCTAGAATAAAAATAAAACAAATGACCTGACAAAGATTTTCGTAATCTCGGGCATTAACAATTCAATTTTTTTTTTCGCTTTGTCTCTCATTACTAGAACTTGATTTTTGAATTTTTGTACTTTTAGAAAAGATAAAAATCTTGATTCAGGATTTAAGGTCTTTTGAATGGATTAATTCTATAGAAAGCAAACTTAAGTCATTCTTCAAGATTCTGAGCTATGAACAAACTATATCTGAACTTCAAATGAAATGAAAGAATATTTACGACGATCCGCAATAAGATCCTACTAAAAAATTTATACAAATTATTTTACAGATTTTTGTCAGCCAGAAACAGATTAAAAAAAAATAACGGTGAAAATACAGATTGAAAATAGAAATAATGTAACAACACTGCGTCGTCTTTGTGTTGGTGCGATGCGTGCTGTTCCACTCATACGTCGTGTCCGACGCTTATCCGTCCGTTGCTCGAAAGCAAATGAAGAAAAACCTACTAGGGGAAAATGGTATACAACGCACCCCCTGGGCAGAACGCACCAGCTGACTTTCGTTTGTGTTTTTCATGGCTTTTACGTAACTTTTTTGTTGTCTTATCAAGCAGCACTTGTAGGTTGTAGCATAGCATCTGAACTCAAAATCCTGCATGATAAATCCTAGAATTGGATTAAAAATTCCAAGCAAAACTCAAAATAAAATGAAAAAGTGCGTCTTACCCCGGGGGTCTGAGAATGTTTGTTACTCGAGTCAGCTGGTGGACGGTCGAAGGACCTTTCCGAAAACCAAACTGTTCCTCGAGTAACAAGTTGTTTTCATCGGCAGATGTTAGAAGCCGGTGGTATACTGCTCTTTCGAACAGTTTTGATAACCCTGAGAGAAGGCTGATTGGTCGATAACTTGAAGGAGAGGACGGATCCTTCACAGGTTTCCGGATGGGTATGACTTTAGCTGACTTCTAGCACGAGAGGAAGTAGCCAAGTCTGAGGCACTGATTAAAAATCATTGGTTGTATTTTCAGCAACCTCAGATTCATGAGGACTGACGATGTTTTGTCCGAGATTATGGGAGCTGACGAAATGTTGACCTATCGCGGCAGCCTTCTCTTCAGGAGTTATTAGATGAACCACTGGGTCGCCGGGACGATCCAGTGGGGTCAGTGGTGGAATGGGCCTAGGCTTGTTTTTAAGAATTTTTGTAAGTTTCCAGAGTGGCTTAGCACAATCTGGGAGAGAGCGGATCTTACTAGCAAAATCTTGATTTCTGAGATCCACCATCCTGGCCTGAATGATCTTTGTTAATCAATTGCAATTGGTCTCAAGTTAGGCAGGTCAGTACGCTGGTACTGCCTACGAATGGTGTTACGGAGTCTAATGAGATCTTTGGTAGGGCTGTCAAGGTTCAGAGTGTTGTTCCCTGGCCCGGGAAATCGCCTCCTCGATGGTTTGTAGACACCGGTCAACATCTTCGGACGTCCCCGGTTGGACATCGTAGTCGATGGTTGTGTCGACGTAGTGTTGATATTGCGCCCAGTTGACTCGATGGTAGTTAAGCCGGGAAGCTTCGACCCCAGACCGACCGCATGGACCCCAGACCGACTCAACCGGGTGGGAGAGTCCGGGGCCAAGATGTTATAGCGGCCCTCTTGCAGGTCTTCATTTAGGATGGTGCCGTTTCGATTGCTCCGACCGTTGCCCCAAGCTTGGTGTTTTGCGTTTAGATCGCCAGCGATGATAAAGTTCCCGCTCCTCCGGGTGAGTTTGATCATGTCTTTCCGGAGGGTCACTGACGACCCGTCCCTGATGTTGGTTTGCTTGGGGCAGTAGGCCGCGATGACGGTGATTGGGCCAAGTGATGTGCTCACCTCCACTCCGATGGCTTCAATTGTTTTCAGCTGGAAGTTTGGTAGCAGCCGGCAACTGATGTTTCGTCTTGCAGCGATGGCCATTCCTCCGCCTTCAGAGCAGGTGCGATCAAGTCTGACGAGCCGGAAGTCGGAAAAGAATACGTTCAGTTCGGGCTTCAAATGCGTCTCGGTGTCAACCTCCTTGGTGTTGAGGAAATCGAGTAGCTCTCTATGCTATGCTGCACCAGCGTTACTAGTTCCTCTGATGTTAACGGAGATTCGTCAACTGAGTCACCTGAGGCAACACGGGCATACGATAGTCCGGGCGCCGAGGCAGAAGCTTGATTTGGCAGAGCTGCAGCTGTAGTGAGGCGATGCTGAGCTGAGGGGCGGCTCGTTGACTGTTTTTGAGAGGTAGCGGTGGAAGATTTGGGACCAGACCACGAGGATGGATTGCCGGGTATTGTTCATCCGTGATGGCTGGTGGTGCACGTTTATTTCGATGCCGGCCTGGCTGGTTGCTAGCAGCCACCTTCTTCCTCATGGTGATGAATTCCGTTCGAGTAGTGGCACGGTGAGTTCCGCCGCAATTCACGCACTTCGGGTCGGTGTCATCAGCTTGAGCACAGGTCGCCATCGAGTGGGCCATAGCACACTTGTCACAGCGTGGTTTCATATGACAGTTCTTCGTGCCATGGCCGAAGGAGAGGCAACTTGTGCATTGGGTCACATCACGGTGTTGCGGCTTGTAGTATTCCCAGTTGATAATGACCTGAAACAGGTCACGTATGTTGCTCTTGAGCGCAGCAAGGGTGGTGGAGCCCTTCGTGAGGTGGACCAGAAACAGTTGGTCACGATAGTTGGTACTGGGCATATGCCGTCGATTCATTGGGTGGACTGCCTCTGGTTTCAATCCGAGCCTCACCAGTTCATCTTTTACGGTAGCCGCTTCGTACGACGGCAGACCTCGACAAACAACCTTCAATGGTTTCATCGAAGGCAAATCGTGAGTGTAAAACTCCACTTTGCTGTTCTTCAGAAGGTCACCGACTTGTACTGCTGTAGGCTGGAGCACATGATCTTTGTTCCAACGCTACAGATTTTGAATCGCGGGAACAATTTTCGTTTCGCCAGCTCATCCCTAAGCTATGTAGGTGACGTACTTCATCGGGGTAAACAGCGGGGGAATCCGCTCCTTTTTCGCAATTTCAGCGGCGTCACCACCGCCATTTTCTACTCCGAGCACCGAGAATTAATTGCTCTGTAGTAGCCGATTTGCTGCGTCATCCGAAGCAGCGCTGGGATCCGTTTGGGCCTCCTTGCTAGGGCCCTCCGATGCAGGAGCAGTAGTACGCTTGCGTACCATGCTTTGTTTATTGGCAAGTGCAATTAGACTTGCCAATGCGCCTGTCGATGACGGCACTTCCACGACGCGAACGTAGCAATAAAACGAACTAGAAAAAACTCGATAGCGAAGCGAACGAACGAACGAACTATACTGCTAGACGGTCTAGCAACGATGACGATGACGGAAAACCGATTTGACAAGCGTTTTTATTATCGCTGCTTCCTCCCTTCCTTTCATTGGTGAAATAGTGAGAACAACCCAGCATTGAGCTCGAGCTCGCTCATGTGAGCATGCGCCATGTGTCGTTTGTACAATTTGCGCTATATTGTTGCGTCCGTGTTTGGGATTTTTCGTTACATGTCTGAATTTTGATTTTTTTTTTAATGTGACCCCCAGGTAAAGAAATTAAAGACGTAGTCCTACGTCAAAAAACCAACTTGACACGAACTTTTGAGGACGGTATTAACGTGACTTTAGTGTCGACGCCTGGAAATGTCCTTAATAAACAGAAAGAGTGTGTTAAGGGAGTAGATCAGAAGAACGCCCCGCCAGAAATAAAGAGAGACGACGAGAAACCGCATCGAGGACAACGTGCGTGATCTTACGGGGGATTTGTCACGTGAGCTGACGAAAATATGAGATGAAGTGACAAATTTGAGTAGTCTAACCATGGACATGGCTGCGAAATGCACTGAACGGTGGTGTTCTACTTCAAATTTATTGACTGAAGAGAAATGTCTTGCCGACGCAGTTGGTGGGGACATTGACATGAAATGACGTGAGACATGAAATGTAATGCCTTGTCTCTGCAATTAACACTACAAACTTAGATTATTTTACCTAAATCTGTGAAATTTTACCGAAATCTTAACAGCTGTACGTTCGGTAAACAGTTCGGTGATTTTTCACAGATTTCCTGTAATTTTTCACAGATAATCGGTGAAAAATTACAGGAAATGTGTGAAAAATTCCCGAGCTGTTTACCGAAAGTTCAGCTGTTGAGATTTCGGTGAAATAATCTTAGTTTGTATGGACGCACGTTTGCCGTCCCCGCCCAGCCTAATGGGCGAATTAAACAACAAAGCCAACCACAATAACAATGATGCCGCCGACTCCGGTTGGAGGGTTTTGGGCGTCAGGAAGGTGTGGAAAGCTGATTGGACGGAGTACGATACTCGAAAATCGTGACTCCTGAGCCAGCTAAAAATGGCTGCAAAGGCTAATAAGCGGAGGAAGCAGAATAGGGCGCACCAAAAATGTTCAACAACAATTTTTTTTTTATATTTATTTAAGACATTTTACATCCACAGATGCATTCATGTCTGTTTCAGTTTAGTGTAATGATGTTTGGGTGTCAGTGTTGGTGTTTTTATGGTTAATTACACTTAGCTTTGTCTCCTTTCCTCGTTTCCTCTCCTTCTGGTTAATCGTTGATCATTACATTTTATCTCTTTCACTTCTTCTTCTCAATTAATTTCACTTTTACTTCTACTATCTTTTCTTCATCATCTTCGTTTTTTCCGTAGCCTTCGTTCGTTTCTTGTTATCCGCCATGGTATCGTTCTGCACTGCTGCATCTAATGCCGGCTCCGCTTCGCTTCTTCTGCATTCTCTTAATCTTTTTCTCGTGTCTTCTTTGCTTGTTTTTCTTCACAACTCGTTTATAATTTTCTTGTTTCGCCTTGAATATGCTTATTTCTCTGAATATGCTTCTGGTTCGTCTTCTTCACCCGCATCTTCACCTCTTTACACTTTCTTTAGTAATTGTCGTACATTTCAGTAAATGTTCGTCCCCATTCTTCTTCATTTCGCTATTTTTCGCTTTATCTTCTGGATCTTCTTCCTCTTCTTCAGCGTAGTTTTTCGTTCTGCCTTCATCTGGTACTTCGCTTCATCCAAAATCTTCATCTTCTTCTACTTCAATGCACAATTCACGTTGTTTCTCCTTAATCTTCCATCCGCTATCCGCTTTGTGTTCTTCATTACATGACCGTATCAATTTTCCCCAGCATAGTTCACCTTCTTCCTGTTACATTCTTCCTTCCTTGCTTGCTCCGTTAACTGCTTCACCTTCTTGCCGCTACACCGGGTTTTGGCTAATTCATCTTATTCGCATTCTTCCTTCCTTGCTTGCTCCGTTATCTGCTTAATCTTTTTGCCGCTACACCGGGTTTTGGCTGTTCATTCTTCTTTGCTCTGCATCCTTCAAATTTTTCAGTAAAGTACAGTAAGGCATAGAAAACTCATTGGTGGTTTGCTCCTCAGAGTTTCCTAACGCATCTCGTAAGCTTGTTGTGTCAATGTCGTTCTCTTGTCGTTGCCTTTCGTAGGTTTTGCACTGCAAAATCACGTGTCGCACGTCTAAAACCGTTCCACAACAACTGGGCGGGGCTTCTTTCTGCAATAAGAACGTATGGGTTAGCCGCGTGTGACCGATTCATAGTTGTGTTAGCACACGCTGGTCGAAAGTGCTTCCCCGTTCCGTCCACTTGTGCGCGTCGTCTTTGATCTCTATCAGTTTGGAGTCTCTGATCGCGAACCATTGGTCGTTCCATCGTTGGCGTATTGTTTGCTTCACCATTCCTAAGGCCGACAACATAGTACATGGTAAGAAAAAAGTACCCAAAAGTAAGTTTTTTTTTTCACTCATCTCGGCACTTTAGTGCAGGAACCCAAAAGTAGGTAAAGCGGTTCAAAATAGTTTTCATTGACTTGTGTGCAATTCGTATGGAATTTTCCACTCGCTTTCTACCCAAAAGTAACTTAGTTGTACCCAAAGGTAGGTAAATGTGACTACACTCAACGTTGGGTTCCCACACTTTACTACCCTTGTTGGGTGGTTTTGCTCCTCCGTTTTTGACAACATTAGAAGAAGGAAAGGAGACAAACTAGTCAAAAGTAGGTAAAAGTGAACTGGCCGTTGGGTATTTTTTTCTAACCGTGTAGAAGCGATTCGATGCGATAGCAATTGGCAAAGCAAAATGAAGCGGCAAGACACAGTGAAAGCGTTTTTGAAAACATTACAGTCGCGTGCGCAGTGCAAAATATTTGTTCAAATTTGTTTCAATTCAGCGTGGATTCATCCGATGAGGAATATTTTGCTTCCTCAAGCACGATTAATTTCGTAATCAACAACAAAAGAGAGTTTGTAGTTCACCCGATCAATCGAAATAGAAGGCGAGATAAGGAGTTCTTCAGATTGTACGAAGATCTTCGTAAATATCTAGAGAAGTTACGGTTAGAAGTTACGCGGTTTTACCCAAGAATGGATGTGGACACATTCGATCTGATTATGAATCTAGTGACAAACAAGATTATCAGTCCACTTGCGTTCGCAGGCGTCAAAACACAACACGAACAGCTCTGTCGCTTTGCTGATCGCTGCACACCTCTTCGTATCGCTTTCACTATGATAGGTTTTGGAGATTCCCATAGAACGCTCATAGAGGGAGCTTTCACGCAAGCGCTTCGCTTATTGCCAACGCATTGAATCGCTTCGAATCGCTTCCAAACGCTTCTATTATGTTGTCGGCCTAACGCATCTTCGTCTGGGATTGGTATTCAAATATGAGGTTCTGTTCTCGCCATGTTAGCTAACCGATCAGCTTCGTTGTTTCCGTGGATGCCGGCATGTCCAGGAATCCAGCAGAAACGGACGGATTTGTTTCGTGCTATTTGCTCCACTTCCTGAATCCACGGGTGCTTAGATGTTCCCGCTTCTAAGGCCTGAAGACAGCTTGCAGAGTCCGTGAGAATGACAGCCATCTTAATGGCGTACGCCTCTGCAGAAAAAAAACGCTACATTGCGTCGGGAGGCTGTACTTTCCCGCTAAACCATTTTTATGGAATGCGGCACCTACAGTGTTGTCGTGTTTGGATCCATCGGTGTAGATGACGGTTGATCGGTGGAAGCGGGTCGACAGTAGTAGTTGTTGCACTATCGGACGGACTTTCTCTGTGGCGGATCGCCGGCTCGTACACATTTTTTGACGTCCCACAGGATCGAAGGTTTTTGTGTGTGCCACGGACGATCGGTCTGCCGCATATCGGTCTGTCAGCTCATTGAGGCTATCCGTTGCTCGCCGAATAAGAGGGAGACTGGTGTTATTCCGATTCTTCGCTAGTATCCGAATTGCAATTCGTACTATGGATTGTGCTGCTAGCAGTTCTAACGGTAAGGTGCCCGCTTCAGCTATGATCGATTCTATCGGGCTAGTGACGAAGGCTCCGGAAGCAAACCGTACCATTTTATGGTAGGGTGGAGCGAGGTTCTGCAGCGTTACTGGTCCTCCTCGGCTAACAATAACAACAAAAACAACAAAAACTGGATGAAGGGCAGAATTCGGCTTTGTAAACCTCCGAGTTCATCATTTTCTCAGTGACGAAACCCATTGTCTTTTGGTCGATGCTGCAAATTCCCTGCCTGATCATATATTTGCATGCGAATTTATCCGCAAAAATAAGGGACACCTCCTCGAGCCTTCACCTTTTAAATTTTTGTCCTGGAAGCTGTCCGAAGTCGGCCTTTACATAGGTTTCATCATCCATAAGTATGCATCCACCATACAGCTTTCGAGCACGAATTCTAGCCAGTGCTGCGTGCTGTCAACAATGTCAATTGACGTATGATATTGGTCAAGCACTGAATTTCACTTCCGACACTGATATTCGTAGTAGGCATGATATTGAGCAGTACGGCTTTGCTATTACTATCCACATGAATATCACTAGGGAAAAGTTGAAAATCTAACTTTTCTCAATAAATCAACTTGTTTGTATTGCATTGCTTTAATATTACTGATGAATTTTCGAAAGATCGGTACTCAATTAGCTGGCGTCTATAAGAAACATTTGAAGTAGAACTTTGAATACCAGTGGTCCTTGTTGCGCACTGACATTGAGGTGAATGATATTGATATTCTAACTATGTAAACTGATGCTGACATCAGGTGGCTAGTGGAATTAAGTATTTTGTAGGTATTAATATAGATATTTTGCAGCACTCGTTCTAGCAACAGTATTATGCTTGAGTGATCGATTTGGTTGCCTACTGACGCGGTATGCCTGTAAGCTTGCACGGTAGCGAATTTGCTGCACTGTACTACGGGCCTCATTTTACTTTTTACTCAAATCACGATCGGACATACCTGGGTTGCTTGTGATGGACCACACGACCTTCCCATTAAGCTGACGGTTAGAAGATCTACTCCGGCGTTTACTTTGAGGCTTCTGATTCGTCGTCAAGGCTTCCCTGTACGTTTTGAGCACGCTCCATACCTTGTTTCCAGAAAAATTCAACACATTAGCCAGTTTGGACGCGGATCACGATTGATTTTCTACGCTCCTCTTGCATGGTGACTGTCTCCAAAACAAGAGCGTGTCATGAACTGAAAAAATACACTGTTATTGTTATTGTTGTTGTCAACAAATATACGTCAAAAGCTTCGGAAAACTTCCACTAGGAGCGCTGTAATAAGCAAAAGAGTTTGTTCCATTACTAGGTGGGCCATGGTTTAATTGTGTTCAAGTCAGATCTAGTAATTAGACTAAAATGAATTGTAGATTAAAGGGTTTGAGTTATACGACACAGCTGAGTAACAGTCATTAATTTTAGTACCCTTTAACAGCAAGCAAAATACCCCAGAATCGGGACAACCTATTTTACATGTGATTCGACCTTCATTAAGAATTCACGAGCAAACTTTCGGAAACGGACCTGGAAAGAGGGGGCCCACCGTTTCCCACGAGCGCCGTTTGGGTTGTTTTTGTCAAACTTATGCACCGCACCATCAATTTGCAACTCGAAAGCGGTAGGGGAACGGTGCTGATGATAATTATGAACCAACCAGGCGGAGTTCCAAATTTAAAAACTTCCCTCAACCACCGTGGGACCGACGTGAGGTGGGTGTGCGATTTCGTGAGCTAAATTTTTATTACCACATTAATATGCTTATGATTTCTTCTCTCTCGCTCTCACTCACATAGAGAAGATGGAAATTGGCTATAGCTTTTTCGCGTGTGCACGCTACCACCCAGCGTGGCTCGTAAATTGCAAATGTAAGATGAGGCAATGGCAAAGGGGGGGGGGGGGGGGTGGAAGGGTGGTAAGATAGGGTGAATCGACTGAAGTTAACGTTGTTTGTGAACCACAAACACAACTTGGAAGTGGGTGGGAAGCGGTTTCTTGGGAAGTACCCCAATCTGCTTGGTAGCGAGGAGGAAGTTTGGTAATGATAATTCATTCAGTGGAAGAATTTGTCACTTGGGCGAAGGAAAGCAGACTCGGGGGTGAAATTTGAGTTTAATTCACATGTAAATTGGATGCAAAAGGCAAATAATGTTTACGGTATGGATATGAGTAGGAAGACGTAAAACTGAAAATCGGTGTTAGGTTCGTTTAGGTTAATAATTCAGACTTGTGCACCGAAATCCAGATACTAAGTTCATAATTCCGGATAATTGTTAAGCCCAAACATGATTGGGAATGCCACGTAAATTTTATGATGATCCTATAGTGTTATTATTATTTGGGACTGTCCGGTTTTGGATGCATTACGGTATCAGAAATACATAAATTCGAAGTTTATACACAACATAAATTTTACATGAACTTACCACCCCATATTTAAGTTTGCATTCCAATCATTGAAGTGAGCTCTAACGAGCATTGGAAGACTCAAACCCGAATTCGATCTGCAGCGAAAAAGTTCCATCGAGCATCCTCGACTTCCGAACAAAGGCCCATCAAGTGCTTGAACGAGGCAACCGAAAAGCCTGAAAAGGAGCATACCAATCGACGAGACCGATTGATTTCGATGTTGTAGAGGAATTCCTGCCGAGGCAAACATAACCATGTAGGTGTGCGTGTGTAGCATGAAAGAACGCTATTGAGGTCACAGCAGACCAATTTACGTCTGCTGCAAAAAAACGAAGATACGCCATGACATGTTTTGCTCTTCCGTGTAGAAGCTCAGCAGAAGCAGTGGAGTATCCGGAACAGGAAATGGGAATGGCAGAAGAAGAAATTCAATTTTCGTTCCATCGTGTGCCCATCCAAAGAATCTATTCAGCCGCATCTATTCGTCTGCTAATGACAAAATTTGATCCAAACGGTGTCGCATACACCAATCATATTCCGAGCATCCCGAATAGAGAAATACATTCATTAGATGCGATTTTTCGATGTCGAAATCCTATGCCAACTTTTGGGAAGCATTGCAATTTTGTTATTCGCAAATGAAAGTGATTGTGTGAGGTTGAAACTAGAGACTTGTTTGTTCAATTATATCATATAAATAATTCATCGTAGTGGGAAAAAATTAGCGCGTACAACAAAAGGGATTCAATTTGCATATTGGAAGTGTGAAGAGAGACAGAGATTTCGCCAACTCGAAAACGATTACGAATAATAGTCGCCTCGATCGATGTAAGTGACCTCCTCAAATTCCATCACAACCTAAAGATTGAATTTAATTTTTACTCGGGGTAACACAGCACTGATATTTAGCTCGATAAAAGAACGAATCAAGCTTGATTCCGCAGAACCACAGAATGATGACTGCCACAAGGTAACTAGGCGGCTGTGAAGTGGAACCATGAATCCAAAGGATTCCAAGAACGTCTTAGAAAATAGGATCGAGTTGAGCACATGCAAATACATACAAGGATTTTAATTAGTGACATTCTCAGTTTACACAAATACAACAGATACTTGTTTACCCCCATTATAACTGTAAACATACCCACCGCAAGCCTTCCCCGCAAATCCAGTCAATTTGACCCAAATAAGCTCGTCTAATTGAAGTATCTTTTCCTCTTCCTTTGCAGGGAAACCTAACGGTAAGATTCCATCGAAATATGCGTAAGTAAACATCGTCTTCGTCGTCGTCGTCTTCATCGGTTGACAATTCCATCATTCCGGCAGGGAAATTGATATTCAGTCGTTCGCTAGGCTAAGGTTCGGTTCCAACCATTTAGCTCATCAGCTTTTTCCCATTTCCGACGACGCCCGACTTTTCCATGGAATCAGGAGCCCTATGGAAGAGTAACGTAATTTTCTTCCTCCTAGATCCCGGTTCGATTTTCACGCTTTTTTTCCCTTTCCAAGAGCTTCATCCTTCGGCTGATTGAAAATGAACGACAGTGCAGCGTGTGGCGGGGTAGGAAATTGAACCTTCCTTTCTCCGGGCACCGGTTGCTACCGGGAAATGGTGAATGGGTTCACGTAGTAGCAGATGAGAGCGGAAAGGATGGGGGAAGTCCTTGTGAGGTTTGATTATACTTTCCGTCTTAACGAGGGGAAATAGAATTATGCAGCACTTAAGCGATAATCTTACTTGGTGATACGTTATTCCCGGGATTGGATCATTTCACCATACGAGATTTTGAATTCGGAATTGGCTTCTGCGTGTGGATTTATGTTAACACCTTTAAATTAGGGAGCGGAATTCCGAAACCCTAGAGCGTTTCTAGCACAAAACGCAAAACAATTCATTTTTGTAAAGAATCTTTTCGATTTGAATGAAACTTTGATCATGTACTAGCTACTACCCAAACTACCCTTTTTATAAATATTTTATGTTTTCAAGAGCAGTGATGGCTTTCAATATCACACGTGATATTGGAACAAAATATGTATCATGCTTGATATTGATTTTACGAGCTCCTTTGATATTGCGAGATTATTCACAACGTGCAAAGATGAAGAGCTGAGATTTTAATCGACGCAAAAATGATTCCGTTGCACCTCGTTTTCATAGAAAGAGAAGGTATAATAATGAAATCTCTGTTTTCTTCTCTTTACCGATGGCAAACACGAAGCGACTGCTGCCAGCTGTCATGAAAGTTTCGGTTGCGTTCGGGTGTGGTGCAAACATCATGAAACTCGAACTCATCACAATTTGTTGAGATTTGCAGCTGGTGAGTTTTGTTAGCTTGATATTCCGAGCTGCGAAATCACAGCTCTTGCAATATCTGCCAAATCGGCTTGCTTGTTGATTTTTCTCTACGTGATCTTGTTCTTTGGTGAGATTTGATTTTTTAACATTTTTCCAACACTGCTCAAGAGTAACTTTTCAAAAAGGCTCTTTTAAAAATCTTTTTTTTTTTCCAAAATAACATAATTTGAAAACAGCTTATCTAGGGTTACGGGATAAAATGTCAGCCTAGCCCCTCACTTCGGCCTTTCAAGAAAATAACTCATTCATTCAGTAATAATACACAATAGTAATGTACAACTAACATCTGCCGTGAAATTGTTATCCGTAAGTGAATTGCCTGTTTTGTGATAAATTGTGTACATCTGTTGCTCTTTTTTAAAGAAAAATTTGTGTTAAATTCTCGTATTTTTCGAATGAAATGTGCCATGATCTTGCACTAACAAAAATCCACACTACGGTGGTCGTCAAAAAATCTGATAATTTCATAAATTGAAAGGGCTTACCCTTTTTAACAAGCTAGCCTAATATATAAATATCACAGCTTTCACTGTAATTTGTTAATTTTAAAGATTTAGCACTACTTGCGCGAACATAAGGGACGTTATTTTGAGGTGGTTTTCTTAATTATGGCCTACGAAATCAATGTGATAACATTGTATTGGCATTGGTGAAACCATTTGTGTTGACGACAACGCTGCAACTCTTTACTCCAATAGGAAAATTCCATATGCAAATTTCAGTTTCGTGAAACATAGCTGGTAGATTCTTAACCTTTCACTCCACTGAAAAATCCCATAGTCAAAATGCCAATCTGTGTGTAAAAAGGACAGGCCGAAATGGTTCGGTCAACACGCTATTTCTAAACAACCCAACTTTAAGTACGATCTACTCATATCCGTCACAAGTAGGACTACTCAAAATTTAGTAAACATAGTTGGGATTGACAAGATGACGGATGGATAACATCGACCTGAATCCGATCGGTTTTGTTCATTTGTCATCTTGTCAGTCCCAAATGCTTTTACTCAATTTTGAGTAACCTTATGTCTCGGAGTCATTTTGGAGCAAATATTACACGGCGAATGAGAACGACTCAAATTTGAGTTTAGTTCACTCATAATCGCCAAAAGTGCAGGAACTCAGCGATGAGTAAAATTTGTCCCATGGTTTCCTGTGGAAAACCTAAAAAATCTGCCGAAAAATGAGGAAATTGACGAAAATTTTATTCAGTCTTGGAGTAGTACTAAAAGACTGAGTGAATCCAATCTTTACTTTTTTCAAATTCGGGAATTTTTCCCTCGAAAATCCTGGAAAAACCTGGGAAAACATGAGGCAAATTAACTCATCGCTGAGTTCCTGCACTTTTGGCGATTATGAGTGAACTAAACTCAAATTTGAGTCGTTCTCATTCGCCGTGTATACAGCACCAAAGTTTTAATAGACAAACGCAACGTACTCTGTCACTGGCTCTTGCACTTCACTTCCGTCATCGTTGAGCTCGGCAGAGAGCATTTTCGGTTGATGAACTTGTTTGGCCTAAAAATCCCTGATCACGTCTTTCTTCGTAAGGGAAGTAAAGCCGTTGGTCCTGGTCCATGTGGGTGCGATATCCTACGCAGGTGTGCAAGCTGCCTTCCTGCACATTCGATTGTCGTCAATGGATGGCAATCAATGTACGTCGCTGGTTGGAACCAGAGTCGATGTTATAACACATACAAACAGACGGCAGGGCTGGGTTCAATTCCAGTCGGCGCCGCCGGGATGTTCTGAGGCATAACATCTCTGATCACGCCTTCCTTCGGAAGGGAAGTAAAGTCGTTGGTCCCCGGTTCATGAGTTGATGGGTCGATAGGTAGGGTCCAGGTGTGGGAGCCGACTCTCTGGCGTCGGTAGCATTGGTGATCAGCACGGAAAACAAGATCGACGGAAAACAGATCAAGGAAAAAATAAATAATAAATCGTTGCATTTAACGATTGATTTGAATATTATATTTTACGCGAACTGCTCATCGCAGCGCTGGCATCGGATCACTTTGACGTTTCTATATATTCTGTTACCTTGCATGCAACATTGTAAGCGATTTAGCGAGCAAGCTTGTTTTCCGTGAGAAGCCCGAGAGATGTCGTTAATGATTTCCTATTTATTGAGGTACAATGTTGTCAAGAATCACTTATTCAAAGAGTTACGTCTGTTTGTCTGTGGTTATAATAAGAGTCCCTCCAAGAGAAAATGTTGCGAACAATCAGCACTGTTTGTGATTTACTTTTCGTCAGAGCAAACGGCAACCAGATTTTTTGCGTTAGCATCGGATGACTTTATTAAGAAGTGAAAAATATCAACGGAGCTTCTGGAAGACAAAAACAATTATCGAACCTGAAAAATGTTCAAACAAGTGCTTCGTATAACTTATATATACCACAATGTACTTAATAAAGGGCAGTAATGTTTTTATTAAAAATTACTAAAATATTGTCAGTAACGAATGCAATACTTGTAGTTCACTGGCTGTGTGAACAATAATGTTTATTTACTTTGCTTGTTTGGTACCCCGCTTGACAGTTCGATTGTTACTTCTGGCCTGGGGGGGGGACGTGCTGTCAAATTAGCCTACTTATCATTCTTGTATGAAATTGGTTCCAAACGTAAACAAACCCTGAAGGTTTCTTATGCCTTTGTTTGCGTTTGGAATCAGTTATGTGAGGTAGGCGACGATTGTTCGTATTTGACAGCCACCTCCCCCCCTTGCTTCTGGCTTCGCTATTGGCGAGACTCTTATTATATCCTTGACTCTGATTGGCACTAGATTGCGGAACAGAGACCGACGTTAAAATAAAGGATTGAAGAAGAAGAAGAAGAAGAAGAAGAAGAAAAAGAAGAAGAAGAAGAAGAAGAAGAAGAAGAAGAAGAAGATTAAGAACTTGTTTGGCGTCAATCATTCCAGAAATCATCGGCAATAGATCAACGTACTAAAAACTACAAGGGACAGCCCAATGGGGTTGTACCATAGAGGTAACTCTAAGACCACTGGGTCCCGAAGAAAATCATTATTATTTTTGGCTCACTCAGTACCAGAACAACGGTCCCAAGCAGTCCCAAGCTATTTCACTCACCCCTGCATGTTCTGCATGAATCCACACACCCCTGATGTTATCTGTCAAACTTTCATAGCGAATCAAAACAAACATAGTGTAGTAATAGAATTTCAACTAGAATAGGGTACGTTAATCGTTTGCTTGGGACCAATAGGCTACTAAAGTTGTGAGCCAATTTAAAATCGTTAGTTTCGTATTGATTGTTGGTTGTACGCAATGGTGACGTAGGACTACGTGGTCTTATATAATAAATCTTATTTGTTAACTGCAGCAGGAGCTTGTGTTTTGTGTAGGAATAGGAATTTGAGCGGGGTTCTCACTGTTTATACTCTTGAGTATGACGCGCTTGACATAGATGGCCCTCAGCGACTCACGAAGAGCTACTAATTCCGATCAATAGCTGTGCGGCTTCTTCCTCCATCTATGGATGTTCATGTCGGCTGCAGCTCGCTGCTTGCAGGCAGCCTTTCGTTGTGAACTGTAGAACACCACCAGTGAGACCAGAAGAAATTCCACTTTGAAACCTGTGTTAGGGAAATCGCTTTTCCCAGGCAATCGGCGATAATTTTAATTATCATAGCAACAGTTGTACATTCGTGCAATTTTCAATAGTGACGTTTTGAAAAATGATGTAGTCTCACATAGATAATAGATGCGTAGAAATATTTCTGATCGATTGGTGATGAAGTTTTTGAAATTGGTCCAGGGGCAGCTGAATAATTAATGATCAAAATCTTTCATAATTTTGTTACATGTTCCATTTTCGGTTTTAACAAAAAAAAAATAGAATATAGAAATCATAGACGTAGTCCTACGTCAAAAATTGGGACCTGTTATGTCTGGCAAATTCACGGAACGAACAACAATCTCTTCGCAGATGTCAGCCACTGGTGTCTATTACGCCAAAGACATCAAGGCAGACTGAACACCTTCCAACGATGTACTTCTCTGAACAACAACAATTTATCAGTTATGTCCGCAGCACTCCACAAGCTGCCAACCAAGAGCAACAGTTGCCAAGAAAAAACGCATCATGGATCGACCAAACTCTTTAGCAAATCGATCTTGTACCTGCTGGAAAACGATGGCAAGGGTTTCGTCAGCAATGTTCACAACTTCATGAACGCTGTCAACCATGGGCATTATTTCTAAACAATACGGTTAACGAATTGATTTACCATCAGAAACCCGATTGTCAGAAGCTCACCCAACCTATCAAGTCAAAATATTGGCACCCAACCGAAAAATCCACTATTTTCTCTTGTATAGTAGTTTACAACATTAGTTTTTTTTTTTTGTGAGTCGTGTTGTGTTCCTTAGTAGCACGCTTGTTACAAATCAATTGTGGAAACTTATATACGACTTATTTCAGTCATAAACAAGTTGCTGTAACTAATTGTGATGAAAGTGTGCTACTCGGGTTGTTCACCATGGACATTTTACACCTGTCGGACGACGGGTTGGATTTTGAAATTCATCATTCTGTGGAAACAGTAAACCACCGAATGCAAGACCCAAAGAGAAAGACTGGCAGGCTGCGTGGGATCATCGAAACGGAACGAGCTACTATAGAGGTTCCAGAATCGGTGTACCACGTTATAGGCCAAGCAGAACACATGCACCTCTGCCAAAAGCAACTAAAACTTAACAGGGTAGCAATGATCACGAGCCAAAACCTGACACACTAAAGCTTAAGGGACACATTGAAGAATTCACTCGCTGGATCACTGACTTCTTCAGTAGCGTTACGTTGCTCGATGTAGCGGGGAGTAAGGCACCGGGAGATTTCCGAATCCTACTGGACATAAATCAGCTGTCGGGACAGTTGAGGAAGTCATAGATACAGTCTGTTTCAAGGGATCCTAGCCAGAGTAGCAATTCTCAGGACGGTAATTTGTCATATGCGGATGACCTTCACCTGTCTCCAATCTATCGAGAAAGTTCTAGGCATGATTCACCAATTCCAGGCACGCGTAATCCATTATGTCCAAGACACCCTACTCCAGGAATACGACCCAAGGATCCTCAACCTATTCACCCAGTAGTTCTTCCTGTAGTCAACAACTACCAACCACAACAATGCTTGCGTTCTACTCAACCCATTCACAAATGGCCCTTTTCGTACTCCACTTAATGTTGAGGAGAAGATAAAATGATAATACCATAGAGGTAACTCTAAGACTAGTAGGTTCCGAAGAAACGTGCTCAACTTTTTGGCTCAGCTCTGGTACTATCTTCGGTCCCAAGCTAATGGATGCACCCCTCGAAACATAGGAAAATCTATGAACCCCTCATTTTATCTGTCAAACTTTCATAGCGCATCAAAACAAACATAGTGTAGTACTAGAATTTCGACTATATTTGCTTGGGACCAATAGGATAGTTAAGTAGTGAGCCAATTTTAAATCTTTAGCTTCCTCCAGTTGGTAATACTTACTTTTGATGGATATGAGTAGATCGTACTCAAATTTGAGATGTTTAGAAATAAGTGTAAGTGACGTCAACAATGCGGTTACGTATGAACGATAAAGAGTGAACAAGAAGCACGATTTCACATGCTGAACCTTTGTAGATCGACAGTCATCTTCGATGGGCCGAAGTTGCTTCCATTTGTAGACCCAATATGAGTGCCGTAGACCGACAGCACATCCGCCTTATCATTTTAGAATAGTGAGTTTTACAATTTATCGTCTCGACTAAATTGCGAGCATTTCTGCTGTTGCTTTGTGCATAAAGTGTAAACTTCTCCGACTTAAACATGATTGATAGTGTTTTCTCCTCAGATATGGTATTCACATCTAGCGTCTTGATGATATTTTCAACAACGGTCAAAAACATCTAAAAAAAAGTATGTAGTTAATCTACAGCTTCTAAGCGGGAGAGCCCATTATGAGCTAAAGTATACGAAAATGGCACATAATGTACTATTTTACAACTATTTGTTAGGCAG
Source organism: Ochlerotatus camptorhynchus (assembly GCF_037179485.1). Taxonomy (NCBI): domain Eukaryota; kingdom Metazoa; phylum Arthropoda; class Insecta; order Diptera; family Culicidae; genus Ochlerotatus; species Ochlerotatus camptorhynchus. The sequence continues at coordinate 189,581 of NW_027041028.1, forward strand.
TTCGTAGCTGCTCGTTTATTGTTATCGAACAATAGAAAATCACTAGGCTGATTTGGAATGTCCATAAAATTGGCGTAAACAGTTGTTGTTGTTTAATTACTGTTTAAACTAAAAAATCCAGCAAGCAACTTGTGGAAGTATGGTCCTAGTAGGTTGTAAGAGGATAGATACACAGTAGCTAGTTCAAGTTTCCCAAGAGAACCAAAGAAATGGAAGCAGCTGTCCACAATTTTGAAGACAGCTTCTTCTTTTCTAAATTGAAAACCGGGTTTAAGTTTGCTGTTGAACTACGACGTATTTTTGAGTTCTCATCTGAATATGCATCGGAAGCCTCTAAGTACGTTACCATAATCAATTTAGAATTAAATCTCAATCTGCAAGTTTCATGTGCTAGTTTGCAGATACTTGATAACTGACAGTGTTGCTTTGAGCTACACTGTACTAAAACACCGTCCTCTGTTCGAATGAATCCTCAGACCATTCAAATCGAAACATAAAAATCGCCTTTTCGAATGATAGCTGCAACCGGATGACGCTTGTTTTGAAATCCGATGATTTTCCTCTCGAATACAGGATGAACATTGCTATGAGAAGGAATAGGGCCTTCAGTTGGAATGCGTAAGACTGATGGTCATCTTAAATTGAAATGCATTTGGCCCCCGTAACGCAAATCATTCAAAACGTTGATGTAAATAATTCGCCATTTGCTGATCTGAGCAGACAAACGAGGTGGAAGCATAGCCGTCGCTATCAGAGGTGGTACGAACATTGGTAAATCGTGGAAACCGTAGATTGCCTATTTCGTGGTGGAGGATGTTTCCTATACCAACAAATAATTTTTGTATCCATGATGAATGGTTGTTCATGGCTATTCAATATGGAAATGTAAACAATTGAATTAATAATTTAATCTAAAGCATTTGCAAGTCATCCTTAAATTTTTGTCCTCTGAGCCCTGTACAGTCAATTTTCAAATAAATATCATCCTTTATTTGAAGGACAGTCATATGGATACTCATCAGTTAATGACGAATTCAAGGAAATCTTCCGAAATTCGACAGCATATTGTTAAAGGGCTCGAGCAATACAATAATCAGTTGAAGTATTGTGGATGTTTTCGTTAAGTTAAGTTGATCGATCGTGGAGATCTAACTACCGGCCACCGGAGGTATTACTACCCGTTATTTCCAATAGCAGCACACCAAACCACGGGAAAGGGTAATTCGCCACTATAGTACACTTCACTATCGCAATGTTTCTTTAATGACCGTCGTGGGGTTTATTCGTCACGAATCACTCACTGTGATTATCACGCACTTAATCGATTCCGTGATCGATTTATTGCCACCTTTGGCCACAACCGAGATCAATTTCGGATTTCGTAAGATCACTCGAATTGCACTGCACTACTGGAAGGAAGTTTGCTTTATTTTCTCGGAATAAAGGGAACGATTTGGGTTTGCTACCGGTTGCTTTGACTTTATATTTTGTACTGATGGGATTGGTTCAACTTTTCAAGCCAATTGAAATCAACTGAGTTGATCATTTGACTTGTCTAGTCTAAACCCAGCTAAAGAACACCATGATTTTGGCTCAATAAACTGGTCAGAAACAGTTCACGTTTGGCTGTCAACGTTAGCAGTTTGGCTCGTGCAGTGCTCTGTGTGTGCTTTTTTTTCTCCCCTTCGATTGATTCGTGAAAGTGTTCCGCCTCCCGGGCGAATCGTGTTTGTGCGTTGAGGTTGTGTTTCAGAAATACAATCAAAGTGTGCCGTGGCCGCTATTAGACGCGTATGTTTTCGGTCACTGCAGTTGTCGGTTCTGATTTCGGCGTTGGTCGCGAGTTGATTCTGCCGATGAGGAGCTGGTGCTGCGTCTTACAGATTATGTACTGGCGAACAGAAGCCGTTGTTTCATGAGTGATTGGTGATGTATTTTTCTCTACTGAAATCCCTTTACTTCGAGCAGCTAGGGTGTTTTTCGGTATTTTTTGGGGGTTTAAGCTGCTGTGTGAGAATGGAAAGGCGAGAGTGCTGTTTTTCAACACCGGTTGAAGAAGTAGCGGCAGCATATCTATGGGAACTCTTCGAAATCATCGTGATGTAATGGATTCCTTTGCAACATATCGGGTGAGATCGTTCCTTTATTTTTCTCTTGACTTGTTACAAATTCTTTGGTAGCAGTAGTAGGGTGGACTAAGACTCAAACACTAAGGCCAATTGCACCAACAAATCTTCAAAGGTACACAAATTATCATTTTATAGCTTATATTTTGTGCCTCCCATTGGTTCCTTACAATGCATTGTGTACATTTGTGCTCTCATTGTGCCTACCACCTATGCGGCCTACTGCTGTTCTTTCCAACTAGTCCAATCTGTCTAGCTTATCTTTATTACTCACGGTACCGTGGACGTGACCTATCAGACTGCCGACTGCTTCACGAGCTATGCCCTTTCGTATGCTCTGCGGTCGTCAGCGCACCTCCTACGCACTACCTCCTCACTCGCCGAAACCAAAAATTACGACCAATGTTAGCTGTTCGCAGCACGTTAGGTGGTGTCCTCCAAGCTGTCGAGTTTTGATTGCGGTTCGCTGAGGTGGAGGCCGTTGACGTAGCCGTGCGTCGTTCGTGTCTGCCCAAAGCCGCTCATTCCTTGATCGGTGCTGGTACTTTGGGTACAATGTAACTAACCCGTCGTGGGGTCGTTTCCTCCTGATATCGGTCCTGGTTGACTGGACTTGCTTTCAGTTTGCTATCGGTTGGCCACTGAATGGCGGTGACGTTCTGAAGGGCGCCAACGAATCCTCGGGATCACGCTTCCGATCGGTATTGCCTGCCCTAACGGCGTTTATCGTACCTGACGGAAAAAGTAAATGCACGTCAGTGACGGCAAATTGATGGTTTCGAGATTTCCCCTTACCGGTTGTGATTAACGGGTTGCCGGTTGCTCTCGTATCCGCAACTGCAATGGCAAAACTACTTCCAACCGCTCGTTTGCTCTCGGTCAAATGGTTCCGACGGAAGAGGTGAAAGGATTTCAGTGACGTTATGTTAACGGCTTCGACTCGACTCTGTCTTACCGGTTCTGATTAACGAGTTGGTACGCAAGGCAACTTCTCGCCGCACGTTTGTTGTTGGCCAACGTTGTTGAGTAACGTAAGTGTTCTTCCTCGTACCAGCAGATACTCGGGACCCAGCCTCCGACCGGTGCTGCCCGCCCTGATGGTGTTTATAGCAGATGGTTACCCTACCGGTGACTAATGGGTTGCCGGCTTGCCTCGTGTTTGCCTCGCAATGAAAAACAACTTCTTTGTCCAGTGTTGGCTCCCCCACGGACGTCTAACGTAGCAGTCAAGCAACGAGTTTCCGCTTATTTCGAAGGCAATCTCTTTCGTGGCACAAACTCCACCGGTACACCGGGACTACAGAGGTTTTTTCACTGTCCACCACCGCGTTCCAGGGAAATTTAACACCTCCGCGTAGAAATTCTCGGGGAAATTTAACTCCAAATCACCAGGCCAGATCCCAACACTCCAGATAACGATGCCGGTATTCGGCCACTATCCACAACGAGGCAAAGAACGAGAAACGTGAGCTTCGTTTAGCTCTTCACTACGGTCGGTGACGCCGACTGATCTGTCCGAAAACTGCAATGGCGAATGAAACCGGAATCGTGCGAGCTGCTGCTGGAACTTTTCCTACCGGGCGGTATCACTGTGTGCGTGCCTTTTGCACGGCGTTGTTCGCCGGGCTGCTTTGCATCGTCGCTTGCGAAGAGGCCTTTTCCTTCGTTCAGCGGTACTTCTGTATGACAGTTTCGATGCGCGTTTTGAATTGTTGGTTGGCGGAGCGAGGGTTGCTGCATTTATTTGCCTAAATACTAATGATGACATACTTCGGTTAGGTTCCGGTAATAAAATACATGTAAAACTAACTACATCGTAACAAACTTTCATTCCATTATTATGTGAAACATTAAATGCTGGGTACGGAGAGGGTCCACCAGGGCACCGGACTGAAGCGAAATAGATGGGGAGAGTGAAATGCCAACTCCCTGTTTTTAACATTTCGTGAAAAGAAGACGGGCTCTTCTCCTCAATCATTGGGTAACCCCCTGTTGGATGGCCTGGTTTTTGGCCGGTTGTGTGAATCTGTTGTTGGAGGAAGATTCTCGTTTATCCCGTGGATACACGTGCGCGATGTTGCCCACGGATTCACCCAAACTGTTTTTGGCCCTTCATACAATGGCAGGTTGAGTACAATCAGAGGTTTTCAAACTTGATCAAGTCTAATACCCCGTTCACATTACAGCGTATATCACGTGATATTCGCTGTCTTGCAATGAGCACTCATACATCTAGTTTTCACTGGAAATCCTTTGTATGAGTTCTCATTGCAAGACAGCCTATATGATGTGATATAGGCTGTAATGTGAACGGGGTATAACAGTGAGGATAAATAGTCCAAAGTCTACCGACAGTTGTCTTGCTACAGTGAGTGGTAGTTCTATATCATCATATAATCATCATAAGCTGGTCAGAAACTAATATTAACTTAAAGTAAAAAGGTAAATGAATCATTAAACAATGACGATGTTCCTTAATAAGTAAAAAAAAAATCCTTAAAATAGATCGGGTTGCTCCTTAAATGATTGATCAAAATACGTTAACAATCTTAAAAAGTGCTCAGTAAATATTTAAAGTACGCTCCCTAAAATAGAGAAAACTGTACATTAAGCATTTGAAAATGCTCCTTAGTATGCACCGCTTTGCACCATTTTGAAGTGTAATTGTACCATATATCATCGGAAAAGCTGCTGTAGAAAGGTTAATAAGTACCATAAAATCAGCTGAAATGTTCAGTAAATCATTGTGTGCATTTTTGCAGCTTTTCCCATGATATATGGTACAATCACACTTCAAAATGGTGCAAAGCGATGCATACTAAGGAGCATTTTCAAATGCTTAATGTACAGTTTTCTCTATTTTATTGAACAAAAGTAGGGTTGCCATTAACTTAATCCTGCCAATATCAAACAACACGAACAATATAACTGCCAGGTTTGCAGTGGGGCTCGGTTCTGAATCTCACAGAAATTTGTCGCTCGCCTTAAAGCGTGACGTAATTTATGATCGTTCCCAGACTCGTTAAACACCACGACTTCTCAAATATAATATAAGGTGTGGTTGAACAATAGTTTTGTGATTTAAACCATATTAAAACATGTATCTTAATGTTCAAGACTCTTTATTTAACAGTGTATGTATAGTGGGGAACAATGAGATCTGTCTGTATGTAACTAAATTATATTACAACAAATGTGCCTGAAACTTTTGTTAAGCCAACTAGAAACCTTTCATCGGAAAAAAAAATGTAAAATTGTTGAACAAAAACTGTCTCACAGTTGTCCCCTTGACATTTTGTATGTCGATTACGGTTATCGATTAATTTCATATAGGTATGTATGGATTTCAAATATTCGTCTCAATTTTGCAAAGTGCTGCATTTTTTAATGAGAAAAAAAGTTACCAAATTTAGCACGAATTTAAAAAATCACAACTTTAAGTTTTTGATTCTAGAATTATAATTCATGATTGTCGTTCCCCAAATTTGAAATTTCAATCTCCTCCATCCGACATGACAAATGTTTGCCAAAGCCACCAAAACACAAATCGCACATTCTTCTCGTGGCCAAATCAATCCGCCAGCGGGAGAGGCGCTCAAGTGGAAACCCATTCAGCGCTCATCGCCTCCAGGCCAATGCCTACGCCTATGCCGGGTCAAATCACTCGTTGATCAATGTCAAGCGCTCGGTGTCGAATAACGCCGCCGTCACCACACCGTTGTCGTCGCGATTCTGAGCTAAAACGATTCCATTCTACGCCATTGAAACGGGAACGGAACGAACGTGAATCTCGTCCTTTGCCATACGAAAACAATATTTTCAATTGCACAAATCCGCCGCCCAAAGGCAACGTTAGAGCAGTCCTGGAACGGATTGAGAGATTCTGCCCCCCCCCCCCCCCCCTAAAAACGGTTTGTCACGGGTTGGTTCGATTGTTTGCCAAGGAATAAATCAGCACTATTATTTAAGTTTTGAGCAAATAAATGAAACTGTCAGCGTCAGACGGCAGGAAGACTTGCCACTTTGCCCGCGTAGATAACCGTTTTGGGTTCTTCGGGGACAGACAGACATCCGGACGGTAACTAGGTATCGAACCAATTGAATCGTCGGAGTTCGAATGGAACTTTTGATGTCACTGCTACTTGGAAACTGCACACGAAAACAAACAATTATCCGTGTCGCACGGGTGATAGAAAAGGCAATTGAGCAATTTCGGATTGCGCTCCGTTACGGGACATTAAACGATTTGAAAGCATATTTCAGCGCGAGGATGTTATTTATTTGGCGATAAATTGAGTTGCGATTTTTTGGGGGGTGGTGGGTGCCATATACGGTTGTTGAATTAGATTGTTGTCGTTTATTGCTTTCAATATAGTTGGATTTTCGAGAAATGCTTATTACTCATTTTTGTTTAAACAACTGAAGTTGTTCAACGTTCCCTGCTAAACAAATAATATGTAGTTGGTTGTTCAAATGTAAGGCTTCAGTTTTCACCTCTAAATTTTCATTTCCAAAATTGATCCTACCGGTGCCGGTGGTGTAGTGGTAAGCGTGATTACCTCTCACCCCAGCAGGCCTGGGTTCAATCCCATTCGGCGCCGCCGAAATAATCTGAGGCATAATATCTCTGATCACGCCGTCCTTGGGGAGGGAAGTGAAGCCGTTGGTTAGCGGTTAATCCTATTGAAGGTCCGTTGCTCCTTGCTATCTAGTCGTATTGTTGACTTCATTTCCATATCTTCACCATCCTAATCCAACAGCATTACCTACCGAATGAAAGGCAAACCGCAAACTCAATCCTTCTCGGAAAGCTTTCCTGCAAGGCACATGTGGTATTTTGCCATGATAATTACCAAGTACGTACTTTGCATCTCTTGACTTCATCCGACACGATGACTGTGCAATGAACTGTGTACAATTTCTTCCTGCGTTACCGATTTGTTGTAGTGACTCTACCCGCGTCTGAAAACATGGATGGGAAAATGCGTGACTTTCCGAGAAATGCTGTGATAATGTGCTTTTGAAGTTCTGGCTCGTTATTGAAATGGTTGCATAAGCCGCCTACCGAATGTTGCTGCACAATCAACGTTCGTATTTCAGTTCGTTGAACAGAACAAAGGAAGTATGGGTTTTGCCTATTCAGATGAAATTGTTTGTTAACGAGAAACGCAATTCAATGTGTTGCCGATGAATTAATCCATTTTAGTTCTGCTTCAATACTTTACTGCGTCATTCTCAGAAATTTTTTGTCCCGATCAGTGTTGTCAAAAATCATTCCTTCTACACTCAACTTAGCTGAAAATGAAGACAACCTTAACAGATAGACCAACCAAGGTAACTCTAAGGCAAGAAGGTCCCGCAGAAACGTGCTCAACTTTTTGGCTCAGCTCTGGTACTATCTTCGTACCAACCCTAATCGATACACCCCTCGAAACATAGGAAAATCCACGAGCCCCTTATGTTATCCGTCATTCTTTCATAGCGAATCAAAACAAACATAGTGTAATACTAGAATTTCGACTAGAATGGGGTACGTTAATCGATTTGCTTGGGACCAATAGGCTAGTCAAGTAGTGACCCAATTTTAAATCGTTAGTTTCGTATTGATTGTTGGTACAACGGTACTGCTTTGTATGTCTGTCAATGGTATAATCAAGCAGTGGTGAATATTAACAAGTGCTTATTCACTGATTTATAATTAACTAATTTGTTCATTTAGCTCGTATTTCACATCGAAGATATTCAAAACCAACGCAATTCATCTACACTGGGTTGAAGTGCTACCCCTAAGATCTCCTAAGCTTCTCCTTAGAACTCCTGAATTTATTTTTAGAACATGGAAAACTTCCAAGTTTCTTCTACCGAAGATTTTTAGAATTTCTGTAGAGATCCATGAACTTTAACTAAACGATCTTATAGCTGTACTTGAAATGTCCTTGAGCTTTCTTCGAGTTTACTTTGGCATCGGCCGAAATGGTTAGCAATGGTCCTATGGAGGTGTCCAGGATACATGAGTGAGTTAGTACCGAAATGATTCACAATGCATCCAAGCACGGTTGGAAGGATGAGAGAGCCCTTAGCTCGTCGCCAAACTTCTCCAAGGATGTTTTACAAATGTGAAAATCAGAAAATCAGAAAATCAGAAAATCAGAAAATCAGAAAATCAGAAAATCAGAAAATCAGAAAATCAGAAAATCAGAAAATCAGAAAATCGGAAAATCAGAAAATCAGAAAATCAGAAAATCAGAAAATCAGAAAATCAAAAAATCAGAAAATCAGAAAATCAGAAAATCAGAAAATCAGAAAATCAGAAAATCAGAAAATCAGAAAATCAGAAAATCAGAAAATCAGAAAATCAGAAAATCAGAAAATCAGAAAATCAGAAAATCAGAAAATCAGAAAATCAGAAAATCAGAAAATCAGAAAATCAGAAAATCAGAAAATCAGAAAATCAGAAAATCAGAAAATCAGAAAATCAGAAAATCAGAAAATCAGAAAATCAGAAAATCAGAAAATCAGAAAATCAGAAAATCAGAAAATCAGAAAATCAGAAAATAAGAAAATCAGAAAATCAGAAAATCAGAAAATCAGAAAATCAGAAAATCAGAAAATCAGAAAATCAGAAAATCAGAAAATCAGAAAATCAGAAAATCAGAAAATCAGAAAATCAGAAAATCAGAAAATCAGAAAATCAGAAAATCAGAAAATCAGAAAATCAGAAAATCAGAAAATCAGAAAATCAGAAAATCAGGGAATCAGAAAATCAGAAAATCAGAAAATCAGAAAATCAGAAAATCAGAAAATCAGAAAATCAGAAAATCAGAAAATCAGAAAATCAGAAAATCAGAAAATCAGATAATTAGAAAATCAGAAAATCGGAAAATCAGAAAATCAGAAAATCAGAAAATCAGAAAATCAGAAAATCAGAAAATCAGAAAATCAGAAAATCAGAAAATCAGAAAATCAGAAAATCAGAAAATCAGAAAATCAGAAAATCAGAAAATCAGAAAATCAGAAAATCAGAAAATCAGAAAATCAGAAAATCAGAAAATCAGAAAATCAGAAAATCAGAAAATCAGAAAATCAGAAAATCAGAAAATCAGAAAATAAGAAAATCAGAAAATCAGAAAATCAGAAAATCAGAAAATCAGAAAATCAGAAAATCAGAAAATCAGAAAATCAGAAAATCAGAAAATCAGAAAAAAATCAGAAAATCAGAAAATCAGAAAATCAGAAAATCAGAAAATCAGAAAATCAGAAAATCAGAAAATCAGAAAATCAGAAAATCAGAAAATCAGAAAATCAGAAAATCAGAAAATCAGAAAATCAGAAAATCAGAAAATCAGAAAATCAGAAAATCAGAAAATCAGAAAATCAGAAAATCAGAAAATCAGAAAATCAGAAAATCAGAAAATCAGAAAATCAGAAAATCAGAAAATCAGAAAATCAGAAAATCAGAAAATCAGAAAATCAGAAAATCAGATAATCAGATAATCAGAAAATCAGAAAATCAGAAAATCAGAAAATCAGAAAATCAGAAAATCAGAAAATCAGAAAATCAGAAAATCAGAAAATCAGAAAATCAGAAAATCAGAAAATCAGAAAATCAGAAAATCAGAAAATAAGAAAATCAGAAAATCAGAAAATCAGAAAATCAGAAAAAAATCAGAAAATCAGAAAATCAGAAAATCAGAAAAAAATCAGAAAATCAGAAAAAAATCAGAAAATCAGATAATCAGAAAATCAGAAAATCAGAAAATCAGAAAATCAGAAAATCAGAAAATCAGAAAATCAGAAAATCAGAAAATCAGAAAATCAGAAAATAAGAAAATCAGAAAATCAGAAAATCAGAAAATCAGAAAATCAGAAAATCAGAAAATCAGAAAATCAGAAAATCAGAAAATCAGAAAATCAGAAAATCAGAAAATCAGAAAATCAGAAAATCAGAAAATCAGAAAATCAGAAAATCAGAAAATCAGAAAATCAGAAAATCAGAAAATCAGAAAATCAGAAAATCAGAAAATCAGAAAATCAGAAAATCAGAAAATCAGAAAATCAGAAAATCAGAAAATCAGAAAATCAGAAAATCAGAAAATCAGAAAATCAGAAAATAAGAAAATCAGAAAATCAGAAAATCAGAAAATCAGAAAATCAGAAAATCAGAAAATCAGAAAATCAGAAAATCAGAAAATCAGAAAATCAGAAAATCAGAAAATCAGAAAATCAGAAAATCAGAAAATCAGAAAATCAGAAAATCAGAAAATCAGAAAATCAGAAAATCAGAAAATCAGAAAATCAGAAAATCAGAAAATCAGAAAATCAGAAAATCAGAAAATCAGAAAATCAGAAAATCAGAAAATCAGAAAATCAGAAAATCAGAAAATCAGAAAATCAGAAAATCAGAAAATCAGAAAATCAGAAAATCAGAAAATCAGAAAATCAGAAAATCAGAAAATCAGAAAATCAGAAAATCAGAAAATCAGAAAATCAGAAAATCAGAAAATCAGAAAATCAGAAAATCAGAAAATCAGAAAATCAGAAAATCAGAAAATCAGAAAATCAGAAAATCAGAAAATCAGAAAATCAGAAAATCAGAAAATCAGAAAATCAGAAAATCAGAAAATCAGAAAATCAGATAATCAGAAAATCAGAAAATCAGAAAATCAGAAAATCAGAAAATCAGAAAATCAGAAAATCAGAAAATCAGAAAATCAGAAAATCAGAAAATCAGAAAATCAGAAAATCAGAAAATCAGAAAATCAGAAAATCAGAAAATCAGAAAATCAGAAAATCAGAAAATCAGAAAATCAGAAAATCAGAAAATCAGAAAATCAGAAAATCAGAAAATCAGAAAATCAGAAAATCAGAAAATCAGAAAATCAGAAAATCAGAAAATCAGAAAATCAGAAAATCAGAAAATCAGAAAATCAGAAAATCAGAAAATCAGAAAATCAGAAAATCCGAAAATCAGAAAATCAGAAAATTAGAAAATCAGAAAACCAGAAAATCAGAAAATCAAAAAATCAGAAAATCAGAAAATCAGAAAATCAGAAAATCAGAAAATCAGAAAATCAGAAAATCAAAAAATCAGAAAATCAGAAAATCAGAAAATCAGAAAATCAGAAAATCAGAAAATCAGAAAAATCAGAAAAATCAGAAAATCAGAAAATCAGAAAATCAGAAAATCAGAAAATCAGAAAATCAGAAAATCAGAAAATCAGAAAATCAGAAAATCAGAAAATCAGAAAATCAGAAAATCAGAAAATCAGAAAATCAGAAAATCAAAAAATCAGAAAATCAGAAAATCAGAAAATCAGAAAATCAGAAAATCAGAAAATCAGAAAATCATAAAATCAGAAAATCAGAAAATCAGAAAATCAGAAAATCAGAAAATCAGAAAATCAGAAAAATCAGAAAATCAAAAAATCAGAAAATCTGAAAATCAAAAAATCAGAAAATCTGAAAATCAGAAAATCAGAAAATCAGAAAATCAGAAAATCAGAAAATCAGAAAATCAGAAAATCAGAAAATCAGAAAATCAGAAAATCAGAAAATCAGAAAATCAGAAAATCAGAAAATCAGAAAATCTGAAAATCAGAAAATCAGAAAATCAGAAAATCAGAAAATCAGAAAATCAGAAAATCAGAAAATCAGAAAATCAGAAAATCAGAAAATCAGAAAATCAGAAAATCAGAAAATCAGAAAATCAGAAAATCAGAAAATCAGAAAATCAGAAAGTCAGAAAATCAGAAAATCAGAAAATCAGAAAATCAGAAAATCAGAAAATCAGAAAATCAGAAAATCAGAAAATCAGAAAATCAGAAAATCAGAAAATCAGAAAATCAGAAAATCAGAAAATCAAAAAATCAGAAAATCAGAAAATCAGAAAATCAGAAAATCAGAAAATCAGAAAATCAGAAAATCAGAAAATCAGAAAATCAGAAAATCAGAAAATCAGAAAATCAGAAAATCAGAAAATCAGAAAATCAGAAAATCAGAAAATCAGAAAATCAGAAAATCAGAAAATCAGAAAATCAGAAAATCAGAAAATCAGAAAATCAGAAAATCAGAAAATCAGAAAATCAGAAAATCAGAAAATCAGAAAATCAGAAAATCAGAAAATCAGAAAATCAGAAAAATCAGAAAATCAAAAAATCAGAAAATCTGAAAATCAAAAAATCAGAAAATCTGAAAATCAGAAAATCTGAAAATCAGAAAATCAGAAAATCAGAAAATCAAAAAATCAGAAAATCAGAAAAAAAACAGAAAATCAGAAAATTAGAAAGTCAGAAGGTAAGAAAATCAGAAAATCAGAAAATTGAAAAATCAGAAAATCGGAAAATCAGAAAATCAGAAATTAAGAATATTAAAAATCAATAAATCTGAATTTCAGAAAATTAGAAAATCATAAAAAAAAAGTCAGAAAATCACGACATAAGAAACTTAAAAGAATCATGAGAATAAAAAAAAACAGAAGACAGCCAGGAGAAAATCTCAAAAAAATCAGATAAAAATCAGAATTAAAAAAAAAATTAGAAAATCAAAATCAAGAGAATTAAAATAAAATCAAGAGAATTAAAATAATGGAAAGAGAATATAATAATTTGAAGAATCAGGAGAAATCAACAACAAACCAGAAGAAATCAAGAATCAGAAGAAATTCAGATGAGATTCTCAAGAGTATCACTACAAAATCCTAAGATATTACGTCCGAGAACTTGAAAACTGGAGGATAAACAAAAGATGATCAATAGAAGATCAAAATAAAACCAGTCAAAATCAGAAAATCAGAAATCAGATCATCAGAATACCAGGAGGGAATCATATAAAAATCAGTAAATAATCTGAAGAAAATCAAAAGAAGATTAGAACAAAATAAGTACAGAAATATATGCACTATGAAATGCAGTTGATTTCAAGCTGCCGATAATAGAACAGTTGGTTCCAATGCAAAAGATGCCGACGAAAAACGAGGCAGCCGACAATACCCAACAAACAATCGTCTATTGAAGAAACGACTTGTTGGCAATTTTATTCAACTGCATGCTTAATAGTACTTTACTATTTTTAATAATAACTTCTGTTCAGGCTTTGTTCACACAAATCTGGAGAATTTATTCAACTACAACATTGAACTACTGGTGTTGTATAAGGTATGTCGGGAAGCTTTTATTCGACTTATATGAGTTGTAACAGTAACTGTATACGCTTGATTCTCAAGTGAAGTAACGTTTAATTAGACATTATTATACATTTATTAAACGATTATTCAACTGTGGGAAAATTAACGCAAAAATAAGAAGGACGGGGACAGGGAAGGGTGTGTTTCTTAAGTGTATTGTATTTCATTATTTCTGACGTGGCTTACACCACACACAGATATTAGAAAATTTATTATATTACTTATACATGTCGTTGTATGGGGATTCGAACCATGTACCTTCCGATCACCAGCCGCTTGCCTTGTCATCTGAGCTATCCTAAAATTCATCATATGGGCAACTCAATAATCAATAAAAGCTTGCATGAAAGTAGATACCTATCAGCACTCTCGAGTTGCAACTCTAGCTCCTTCAAGGCCCTGTGGGAATGACTAATTCATTCGTCGTTGTTTTAAATGAGACCAATGTTGCCTCTTCACATCTCCAAGTTGAAAGAAATGATGCTCGGTTAAATTTTAAACTAGATCAATGCATTCATTATCGTGAGTCATGTGATCGATATTACTATTTAAATTAATTATGTTCTACACAAATAAAAAAAAAGGTTGAGCCCCGAACTCACGACCTTCTAATTGGAAAGTGGAAATGGTAACCACTACTCTACTTATTTCGCCTTGTTGTAAGACTGAATCAGTGTTGTGGAATAATGAATCTAATACGTCGTTTCTAAAGCATTTACAAATCATGTGATTACAACATGGATGCATAGTGGTATAAGAGCTATTATGCTGACTGTATTCACCTTTATTCAGCAATATTGTAAAGTAATGCAATGAAATCTAATAAAGGAGCTGGAGAACATTTATTAGACGTCTAATAAAGCATGTTATTAAATCAATTGAAAACAGTCGAATGAAAGTGTCAATGTATGTACAAATTACACTTATTCAGTTTGTTATTAGAACGAACTTCTGGCGTTGAATTGGGAAGACATTTAACCGTTTTACAGCTTTTAATAAGTAAATTAATCAGATCAGAGCAAACAGTGGAATTAATGTGCATCTATCGATCTCAATAAGCTTTTTCAGCACATAATTCGACAACTCTTTTTATTCAGCATTGTACACTATTATACAGCATTTATTCAATGTGTATGCTTATTTGTGACTTTGAATTGTTTGTTGGGTAGTCACACTTACCGGTCACACTAAAGTTTGAAGCGTTCAAAGAACTGTTTCAAACAGTTTTGAACAATTAGGGAAAATGGCTTTATTGTTAGTCTACGGATCTAAGATTGGGCACATCGTTAAAAATCTGCTATTTATCAATTTTATCTAGATGAACGCGTCATTGAGACGGTACTAATGGATATTTTTGGTCGTTATTGAAATTTAGTCGATTGCTGAATTTATGCATGGGCTCAAATTAGGGGCATAAAGGAGAACATTACGTCCATTTTCCCTATGTCGACTGAAATGCATAGAGAAGCAAGCAGCAAATTAATGTATACCAACAAATACGTCATATGTGTGCATGGCGCTGAGAAAATGCAAATAGAAAGCGCGGGCGCTGCTTAGATTGACGATTATTCTAAAGGAAATTTTTGCGAACATCCCAATGGAGTCTTGAACTCTGAGCGAATTTTCAGGATCAAGTTAAAACATAAACAAATTTTGAAACCTACGACCGTAGAAACACATTTAAGATCCAGGAAAACTTCTGCTATCTAAGTAATGACACCTTCGACAATAGATCAAATAACAGATCACTCCTAATAACAGCTTTCCGCAACACAATTTTTCTTTAGACGATTGATTTATTTTAAACTATTCATATTTAAAATAAAACAGCAAAAAAAAAGGGTTATCTTCCATTTAATTCCACTTAATTAATTTTGGTATCCATGACAGATACGTATTTCAACTACAATGTGCAGTCTTCATCAGTGTCATTCCCACTAAAGAACTTTTCAAAATCTAACCCCCTTAAGTACTCATCCCCTAGGTATAAAAGTCAAGATCACAGGTATTATTTAAGCATTCCGCTAACAATCCAATTTCTTTACTTCATTATTCATATTTTAAACGCTAATTTTCCGAGTTGCCCTTTACCACAGTCTAGCAATTTATAGTGTTTCCTACAGAACTGCAATTAACAGCAAAAATTTACGACTCACCAACTCCGACAGCTCAGTCAATATCCACTTATTGAATTGTCCATCAATCACAAATTTTATCCCGGCTCCTGCCGAACAAACGCGCTGTCGATAAATTCGGTACCCGTTTTAAAATGTTACACCATGTTTTGTTGTATGTAGGTAGGTAACTATCAACCGATGCACACGACTAACTACCACGGATCTGAGCGAGGAGAGGTGCTTCGATAGGTCCATCATTTACAATTTCGCTCCAGTTGCTTGTGTTGGATTGTGTTTCTTGAATCTGAAAGGGGGCGGGGGTGGGTTGCAAGCGAAGGGGTTGTTTTCCGTTGTCAAAACTACTGATGGAAAGTGCTGGTGCAGTTTGTCCTGAGTTTATCCGTTCAGACTGAGTGCGGTGTGCCAAAGGGGAGATTTTTGGGAAAATGTTTATGCCATGTCAGAATTTTAATCCCATCGGATACTTAATTGTGGTAAAGTAAACTTTGGCCTCACTATGGGTTTTCTGAATTGCTAGGTTATCTCAAATGCCACCAACGCTCAACCCACCGCCGAAGGAGCAAACCGGACACTTGTATATCCCCGGCGCTCGCTTGTTCCATAACGTTCATCTGGTCGGGCTGGCCTGTCATATGCCAGTGCGCTTCAACGGGATCCTTTCACACCATGCTACTGCTGCTGCAGTCTCTGGCGCTAGTACTGCCGATGATAGTTATAAGCGCCATGGCGTTGTGGGCTGCTGTCAAATATTTTATCGTTTTCCAGCTCACCTCATAAATCATCTCAAAATTGCCACATGAACATGACAGCTTACAAAGTGGGTTCGGTTCTGCACACAAATTGCTTACCGGAGAGCGTGTGGTGCCGGGGTGAGGTATCTCGTCGTGATGGGCTTCTTCCTACCGTGTAGGTGGGTACAGTTGCCAATAGTGACAGTTTAGTGAGGTAATAGTTGCATTTAGAGCGCAAGGCGAGCAAGGCTAACAAAAGCCTTATCAGTGGCTTTCGGTTATCATCGTTTCCCAGACGAGAGGATGTCAACATGCCGTACCCGTGTTTTGTCGCTAGCCGACACGCTGGATTGGAACCGTTTTTCACATTTGTGGAACAACATTGAAGGTTTTTCTTTTTCCGTCGAATTCAACACGGTTTAAAGCTATCGTAAGCATGGATTCGAACAAATCCTGCTCAGTGTATCGTATTTAATTGGACGCAATCTACTGACAAACACGCTCCACTGGTCGTCAGATAGAGTGAAGTGGAGAAGAATATAGACAGGAAATAGAAAGCGAGACAGCACAGAAACAATATTCAGTGGAAAAACGGCATCCCAATAGGCTCGACATCATCATCCGTAGGCCTCGGTAGTCGAGGGCCATCATCATTAGCCAGGGGAGTGCACCCACGCACAAGCAAACACACAAACATACGGGTAGGTGCTCTGCTGATTGCTACTTCGATCACCAATCAACTTGATTGGAGTTAGTAGTACAACTAGGCTCTTAACTGATGAAAACAGCCGAGAGAATCAACAACAATGGAGCGGAAAAATGCTGGCGTTTGTGAAACACTGAACTTACTGTGTTTTGACATTAAGAAGTTTTTTTTATTAAGTATTATGTATGTATGAATTTTCAATTTTTAATTTAAATTTCCAATTGCTTAGATTTCAATTGGTCAGATTTCAATTGGTCAAATTTGCATTGCACAAAATCCATGCTTAACGTCCAATATAAAATATGATCATTTTGACGTAGAACTACGTCTGTGATTTCAAAATGGGGGTACACTTTGTGAAAACCTAAAATGGAACATGTAACAAAATTATGAAAGATTTTGAACTTTAATAACGCAGCTGCCCCTGGACTTATTTCAATTATTTTATTACTAATCGATCAGAAATATTTCTACGCGTCTATTAAATTAATGACTTTATCATTTTTAAAAATGTCTTTATTGAAAATTGCACGAATGTGTAATTGCGGCTATTATAATTAAAATTATCACCGATTGCCTGCGAAAAGCGATTTCCCAAACACAGATTTCAATGTTGAATTCCAGCCGATCTCACTAAACGGTGTCTATTCAATCACACAACACAACGAAAGGCTCCCTGCAAGCAGCGAGCTGCAGCCCACACGAGCATTCATAGAAGGAGGAAGAAACCGCACCGCTATTGATCGGAATCAGTCGCTCTTCGTGAGTCGCTGTGGGCCATCTATGTCAAGTGGGTCATACTAAAGAGTATAAACAGAGAGAGCCCAGCTCAAATTCCTATTGAGCATTTCTAGCTCAAATCGTTAAAAAAAAATGTCAATTTTGTCTCGACCCCTTCTGATTTGAATGAAACATTGCTCACGTGTTCGCTGCTACTAATGGTTGCATTTTTCATTTAAATATGATTTTTTCCTCCAGAGTAACTTTTGAAAAGGGCGTATAAAAAAATTGATTATTTTTTATTAAAAAAATCATAACTTGAAAACTATTGATCTGATCAAAACGGCATATGAAAAAAAGTTTTAGGTAATTAAATTATCTTTACGGAAAAAATACACTGAAAGAAAAAACTTCGTAAATTAGTATTTAAAAAACGTAAAACGATGATTATCTCAAAACACCCCCCCTTCGATCTTTATAATTTTTTTTTTCAAGAAAACTGATGGAATACCCTTGAATTTCGTGAATAGTGTATGCTGGTAACTTCCTTAAAAAGAAATCTATAATTTTTTAAATTTTTGTTGATTTTTACAAGTTGATGAAAATGCATATTTTTTTGAAAAATAACAATTTATTTGGATTCTACGCATAATTTTCGATAACATTGCATATAGAAACTTTTTTCCTAAGTCCAGCCGTTCTCAAGTTAATGCAAATTAAAAAAATATAATTATAACAATTTTCAACATTTTAGGCCATTTTCAAATGTTCGTCGAGATGTCCAGCAACAAGATTTTATTTCATGATTGTATATTAAAAAACAAACAATTCATTCTCAGATATGGTAGCTGTCAGACTTACCCGTTTCTATCTAGAGGCAGCGGAAGAGAAGCACGTTGATGTGGTCAAATGAAAGATTTGTTGAGATTAAAAACAGTATATAGGGGAAATGACGGCTTCGGCATGACAGACTATTTTCGGCAATACAAATTGAAATACTATTTTCACTGGATTTTCTTACGAAAACACTTCGCTGAATGCATGCAAACGATTCTTTATGCTTTCAGCTTCAATATGACTATACTTTTACCACTTAGAAAAAGCAATCTAGCAAGGTTTTCTTGAAATGCAACACACGCACTACAAATTGTAGCTGATTTCGAGTTGCCGATTATAGAACAGCAGATTTACATGCGGTTCAAATGGAACGGTTGCCGAAGAAAAACTGGTTGCCGACAATACTCGCTCTCACTAGAGAAGATTGGAGCTTTGTAAAAGCGTTTCAAAACAGTGTTTGACAATTCTTTCGACTGAAAGTGTTAGAGCAGCTGGTAGCAAAATATTGTAAACAAACCAATACTGCATATGTGTGCGTTCCTTAGAGAAAAAGGCTAAAGAAAGAAGGTCGCTGCTTAGGTTGCCGAGAATACGTAAATTCCCCTATTTATTATTTTATTTTACAACTCATATTATTTGAATACATTGAATAATTTGGGTGTATCGTTTGAATTAGAGAATATTTTTACTGCAATTTGGTTGTTTGAAACTGGAATATAGCAATGATATTTTCGAGTTCCAGGAATTGGTTTCACTTTCTTAAAAATTGGATCAAATTCCGTGTCAGCCTTTTTGTATTCTTCCGTAGAAACATAACAAAATGACATTTTTGTTTGAAGATCTTCTTTACGACTATTTGCCCAGTCGTACAGTTGTTAAGGGTTCGTTATAGGGTGCTCGTGTTGCTTAGCTAAACTTGCTCTGGTTGCCATTCTCTTAAGGGTACCGCCAATCGCATCACAATGACCTTTGCCGTGTGAAGTTGCAAAAAAAATGCCATTCAATTTCTACATTATGCTTATCTTTAAATCCACAAATGCTAGCAAAAATTTTTAT